>NC_056733.1:1497067723-1497367723 GCF_019279795.1 Protopterus annectens | reverse complement strand
TTTAGCAATTAAATAAAAATGCAATTATAGTAATGCACACTATTACAGTTCCTAGCTATAGCCACTAAATGAAAGTATTAAACAGATCAAGGAGCAAGCAGACTCTAGAGAATGCTTTTAACTGTAAACAGACAATTATAGTAATGCACACTATTACAGTTCCTAGATGTAGAACACAGTTCGGTTTTGTAAAAGGCAGATCATGTCTCCTAAACCTGATAGACTTCTTTGAAGCGGTCACCAAAGCCGTAGATGAGGGTAAGGTGGTTCACACAGCCTATCTAGATCTCGACAAGGCTTTCAACACCATCCCCCACTCTGGAATTATAGACAAACTCACTAAACAAGGTATAAATCCCTATGTCACATAATGGGTTGCCAACTGGCTCACTGACAGAACCCACACCATGAAAGTAGCAGACTGTAAATCCAACTTCAGACCAGTGATAAGTGGAGTACCACAGGGTTCAGTTGTGGGTCCTCTCCTGTTTGGTATCTACTTCTCTGAAGTACAGGCTAGCACAGAAGGTCTTTGGCTAACAAAGTTCACAGATGACTGCAAACCAGGAGCCATAATCAAAAGTCCTAACGATGTGGACTTCCTACAAAAGGGCCTCACTGAGACAAATGCCTGGTGTAAAAGCCATGGCCTCAAGCTCAATGCCAAAAAGTGCATTGTCATCCCTTTTGGTAAAAACTCTGTACCCATGAACTGCCACATAGGCGGTAGTCTACTTAACACCGAAAGTGTGATAAGAGACCTTGGGACACAGGTGGACAGTAGTCTCTCCTTTGATAATCACATCACCACAGTAGTCAGGAAATCATTTTACGTGGCACACCTCATCACAAAAGGTTTCTCATCCAGGAAAAAAGAGGTCATTGTCCCCCTCTACTCATCACTCATTAGACCCATTATAGAGTACAATGCCCCTTTTGGTATGTACCTCACAGGACATCTACAACAACTGGAAAGGCCACAGAAATACCTCACAAAGAGTATTACCGGCTTCAAACAAATACCCTATGCAGACCGTCTCAAAAAACTCTAGCTTTACTCTGTAGCATATTGCCTACTCAGAGGCGATCTCTGCCTAACATACAAAGCTATGTCAGACCCAGAGCTGTTGGTCATGCTCCACGTAAAGAAATCCCAATCCCTCCAAGCAACATGCTCTAGGGACCTAAACCTTGTCAACACAATAAACAGAACATGCTGGAAGGATAGATTCCTGTCCCAGAGACTTCCCATACTCTGGAACAAACTACCTATCTATATCAAACAAAGCTCCTCATTAGCACTCTTCAAGAATAATCTTGATGACTGGATGAGAGATAGGAAATTCACCCTGGGGATCACTTCTGTGGCTTTGCTTGACAGGGGCACAGGAAAATAATTTTCTTGGGTGGCTAAAGCTAGGGTACCATTTGGCTAGGCTTATATAGGCCCTAGGGCCAATAGCCTAGTACCTACCTATAAACCTATGAACCTAGAGGTCCAAACGTTGCTAAAAAAGAGTCATCCAACCAGTCCCAGTAGACCAGACAGAATCCAGAACTTACTCAAGATTCTTTTTAGTTCCAAAAAAGACAGGGGACTGGAGACCTATATTGGACCTCAGCAGGCTAAACATATATGTCAAGAAAGAGAAGTTTCGGATGGTCATGATTCAGTCGATGCTTCCCTTCTTAGGGAAAGACAATTGGATGTGCTCGATAGATCTCCAGGATGCCTACTACCACATAAAAATGGCCAGAATATCCAGGGATAATCTGCGCTTCTGGCTTGGAGCCAATCATTACCAGTTTCGAGCCCTGCCCTTTGGTATCACTACAGTCCCCAGAGTGTTCACCAAATGTATGGCAGTGGTCACTGCTCACCTGAGACATTTAGGATTCCAGGTGTTTCCGTACCTAGATGATTGGCTCCACACCGCCACCACCAGACATCAACTCATTCAAGCCAGGGAATCCACTCTGTCACTCTGCAGCCAGCTGGGCATTACAATAATCTCAGAAAAATCTGCCTTGTCGCCATCGCAGCATCTCATCTTTATCGGAGCAGAACTGGACACCTCCACCACCATGCTAAGATTTCCAGCAGAAAGAGTCTTACTACTCCGTCAGCAAGTCTGCATTCTGATATCCAAAAACAAGGCTCCAGCATCAGAAGTTCTAAAATTGTTAGGTATGATGGCAGCAGCAATTCTGGCCATACCGCTGAGTCGTATGCACATGCAGATACTGCAGTGGCGGTTGTTCACTCAATGGTCTTACCAAGAGCTTCCCATGTCTCACCTGATAATGATCACAAATTCCTGCAAAAAGGATCTTCAGTGGTGGCTAACCTCACTTCATGTCACGATAGGACGTCCCTTTGTTTTACCCCCACCAACAGCCACAATGACCACAGACACTTCCCTGATAGGGTGGGGGGCATTTTCAGGGAAGGACAGCCCAAGGCACGTGGACCAATCAAGAGACACATCTGCATATCAATGTCTTAGAGATGAGAGCAGTACTTTTGGCATTGCAGTACTTCCAGGACTCTCTTCCTCTGGGTACAATTGCGATTCAGACAGACAACATGTCAGTGGTCTGGTACTTGAACAAACAAGGAGGAACCAGGTCATATCCCCTTTGTCACAAGGCCCTAAGAGTATGGCAGTGGGCTTTTTCCACCCAGCGATTTCTGTTAGCAATGCACATCCTGGAGAAATCCAACATGATAACAGACAATCTGAGCAGAGCAATTTTGTTGCCCCATGAGTGGAACCTCAAGAAAGAAATAGCAGACAGGATTTTCCACAGGTGGGGCCAGCCTTGCTGCAACCTTTTTGTCAGTCACATGAACACGAAATGCAGAAGCTACTTTGCCCTGATTCCCCCTCCGGGAGAAGCCCCAAGGGATGCACTTGTTCATGACTGGCCTCCGGGTCTCCTCTATTCCTTTCCACCAATCCCGTTGTTACCCAAGGTTCTACAGAAAGCAAAAACTCTGGGAAGGACCATCATTCTAATAGCCCCTCAGTGGCCTCGTCAGATTTGGTTCCCCTTTCTTTGACTTCATCTTTTGGTGGACCCTTGGATTCTGGACCCAGTTCTGGACCTTCTGATGCACTCATCGGGGGAACGGCATCCCTCTGTGCAGTCCCTGAAGCTGACAGCTTGGCTGCTCCAATTCCCATGGTAGCCAGGTTCCATAGCCTTTCCATGAAACAAAGCAAATTCTCTTATCCTTTCATAAATCCTCCACGAGGAAGTTATACCTTAGCAAATAGAAACAAAATTTCTGTATGGGCCTCTAAAAACAATATTGATCCTTACTAAGCCCCTATGGCCTCTATACTAGATTTCTTGACCATGATCTTCAATAAAGGAGCTGCAGCAGCAACAGTCCATGTTCATCTTGCTGCCATTTGTAACTTTCATCTTGGATTTCAAGGATTGAATATTATGTCACACAAATCATCCAAAGCCTTCCTCAAAGGGACTTTTCATCTCAGACCACCTTTGAAATCTCCCTATTCCCCATGGAATCTAAATTTTATGCTTTCCCACATTATTCTTCCTCCATTTGAACCAGCCTCCTCATGTGACCTCAAATTTTTGTCATGGAAGACTATCTTTTTAGTGGCCATTACTTCTGCCTGCAGAGTGTCAGAACTTGAAGTCTTGTCCATTAAACCTCCTTACTTGATTTTCCATGCTGACAGAGTCTCACTTCGAACAAACCCCTGTTTTTTGCCTAAGGTTTGCACTGAAACTAATCTTAACCAAATTATTGATTTGCCAGTTTTCTTCCCCAATCACTTCAATAATCTAGAATGCATGCTGCATAAACCTGATGTTCACAGACAGCTCAGATTTTACTTAGACAGAACAAAAGAATTTAGGAAATCGGAACAGCTTTTTGATTCCTTCTCAGAATCCAGGAAAGGTATGCCAGTGACTAAAACAACTCTATGCAAATGGTTATCTGATTGTATCACATTTGTTTATTCAGCTGCCAATATGCATTTGCAACACAAAATTAAAGTTCACTCAACCAGGGCAGTTTCTACATCCTCTGATTTTTTCTGCTAGACTGACTTCCTATTGATAACATTTGAGCAGCAGCCACTTGGTCAAGACCTCATACCTTTATCACTCATTACAAAGTTGACAGGGCCTCCAGGGTCAGAGCCTCCTTTGGATCCACTGTCCTGAAGAATATACTCCCATGAGCCACCCGACATAGATGGTGCTTGGGTCGCTACCCATCAGTAAGAATGAACGGCGAGATAGAACAACTTCATATAAAGAAGTTATGTACTTACCATAAAATTCCATGTGAGTTGCTCATCTCGCCTACATTCTTACTTCCCTCCCAACTACCCCCTCCTGGGTTTTCAGAAAACCGAAATGCTAGATCCTTCCTGTTCACTCAGCCCTTCTATACTTTCTCTTATGGAGTTATAGAATGACATATGGTATTATTATACGCAACAAACAAGATTTGAGGTAACTCTAGGTACATCATGGGATAGGGACTTGGCCTCGAGCTATTTGAAAACCTCGAGCTTTGTAGTAGGCCGACTCAGAGCCGAGGGATCAGTTCCAAACCCATCAGTAAGAATGAAGGCAAGATGAACAACTCACATGGAACGTTATGGTGAGTACATAACTTTTTTTTTTTTTTTTTTTTTTTACTTCATATCAAGTTTTACCACAATTAATATCTAGTGATCATGGGGCTATAAAGGTTAATTTTTTGTTAGCTAATGCTACAAAATTGAAATCTAAACCAGTGCATGGAAGATTGATTACAGATTGAATGGAGTGATGTGTTCAGTGGAAAAACTGCAGATGGAATGAGGAAAGTTTTGAAAGGGAAATTGTTTGAGTGCAAAAATTCAAAAAAATGTTTAACATCAGGATCTAGGCATACAACGTCAGGGGAATATACCTCCATAAGAACAAGATACCTGATTAAGGTGAGAGACAAAAAAATATAAGAAATGGAAAACAGGTCGAACTACAACTTTGAAAACTGAAATAAACAAATTGAACAAACAAATTAAGCATAGTGTGAGACAAGATCAAGGGATTTTTGAAGAACATTTATATAAAGATATTGAGCATAATAGGAAACCTTTTTGTAGGTACATAAGATGTGCAAGGAGTAAATACATACAAATTGATAAACTGCAGATTCTAAAATTTAATCTCAAACACAGCAGAGTATAGATATATTTATAAAATCCTATGCAAAACAGTTTGGCTCCACAAAGGGGTGGGGGAGTCATCCTAGTGACATCCAGGTAACCTCAGATACTGGAATCAAATTAGATTATATTGAAAAATAACTGCACAAACTAGACCCAAACAAAGCACAGGGAGAAGACGGAATTAGTAATGATGACCTGAGAACACTTTGGCAAGAAATTTACTAGGTCTTATAAATATGGGGAGATTCCTCAAGATTGGAAACATGCACTTATTAAGCATGTCTTTAAGGGTAGGGAGAGTAGGATAAACCCAGAGTCATATAAGTCTATTTTCATGTTGTGAAAAAAATAATGGAGAAGGTAGTACTGGATAAGGTATTGTCAAAATTGGATAGGTTAGGACTTGAAACCATATCTCAGCATGCATATGTTGAAAATAGATCCATTACCACCTGTAACATGATATTCTATAACAATATAATAACAGCTATGAATGAAAAATTGTGCTGTGATGTAATTTATATAGATTTAACTTCAGCATTTGACAGGGTCATATGCAAAACACTGGTCAGTAAATTAGAACAACTAGGTAATGATGTACTCTTGATAAGCTGCATAGCTACATGGCTTACAAATAGGACATTTTAAGTATCATGCAGCAATTGGCTAGGTCAGGGGTCTGCAACATTCACTATTAAAAGAACTTTTTTGGCCCCTCTCCCACCAAATAAAATTCATTGGGAGCCACAACAACTCTTTGACCCCTAAAATGAAGATAACACAGTGTATAAAGTTTTATGTATAATTATTATACTAAATATAAAAGAACTAAGCTTATAAGGGCAATATTTAAAATCCGTCCCTATTTCTGTTCCTTTGTTGGGATTACTTGATTGCTCTCAGAGTGTGTGTGTGTGTGTGTGTGTGTGTGTGTGTGTGTGTGTGTGTGTGTGTGTGTGTGTGTGTGATATCTCTCGACCTCTTAGAACAAGAAATCTGGACAAAGCCATAAATAATGGGGCACAAAGGCACAAAAAGAGGGACACTTTAATTATTGCTCTTAGAAACTTAGAAAGTTGATAGAATAACAGATTTTGCATTAGCGTGAATTTTCTGAAGGGTATGAAGTCTGAAACTCAAATGTCTGTCTATTTTTTCTGAACTCAGCCCTCAATTTGCCAGAAAACCACAATTTTATGACAAACAGACCAAAAATATGAGGCAAAAGTCAGCACATTCTGCAAAAATATGCACAGTTGAGCGGTGTGTGTGTGTGTGTGTGTGTGTGTGTGTGTGTGTGTGTGTGTGTGTGTGTGTGTGTGTGTGTGTGTGTGTGTAAACTGCATGTTAACAGAAACCATGTTATTTTACTAGTTTTTGTTCCTTTGTTTCGCTTTATTTGTGGCTCTGTCCAGATTTCTTGTGTTAAGACTTTGAAAGGTATGAAAGGTATGGAAACCTTTCAGGAGATGCTGCTGCTACCAGGGGATCGTTCAATCACTCTCAGTGTGTGGAATGCATGGCAATAGAAATTGTGTTATTCTAGCAAGTTCATAAGTTTTAAAGAGCAATATTTAAAGTCCATCACTCAATCACTCTCAGAGAGTATGTGTGTGTGTGTGTGTGTGTGTGTGTGTGTGTGTGTGTGTGTGTGTGTGTGTGTGTGTGTGTGTGTGTGTAAATTGCATGTTAACAGAAACCATGTTATTTTACAAGTTTTTGTTCCTTTGTTTCGCTTTATTTGTGGCTCTGTCCAGATTTCTTGTGGTAAGACTTTGAGAGGTATGAGAGGTATGGAAACCTTTCAGGAGATGCTGCTGCTACCAGGGGATTGTTCAATCACGCTCAGTGTGTGGAATGCATGGCAACAGAAATTGTGTTATTCTAGCAAGTTCATAAGTTTATAAGAACAATATTTAATGTCCATCACTCAATCACTCTCAGAGTGTGTGTGTGTGTGTGTGTGTGTGTGTGTGTGTGTGTGTGTGTGTGTGTGTGTGTGTGTGTGTGTGTGTGTGTGTGTGTGTGTGTGTGTGTTGTGCAGTAGAGTGGCCATTAGTTTTCAAAGCTACAGGGAGCCACTGCAGAGCGGTGGAAGAGCCACATGCAGCTCCAGAACCGTAGGTTGCAGACCCCTGGGCTTGGTGAAATTCTTAGTTATAGTCAGGGTGTCCAACAGAGCTCTGTCCTAGGCCCTTACTTGTTTAGATTGGATCTTTCAGATCTAACATTTTCATCTGAGGTGTTCTACAGTCTATATGCAGATGACCTGAAATTCGGTAAACTGATTACATGTGTTACAGATGAGGCATGTCTGCAAAAAAACTTGAGTAAATTGACCATTTGGGCACAGGAGAATAATATGCTGATATAAACATCAAAAACTAAGCATATGAGATTTGGGAGACATAAATTGAAAGGTGAATATTTAATACAGCACACAATGATTGAAACTGAAGATTCATTTAAGGACCTGGGTATATGGGTAGATCCAGCTTTCAGTTTTTCTAATCATATCAAGCAATTGGTTAATGATAGTTATAGAACTGTAGGTTGTATAAAAAGATTTATAAAGTCTAAGAAATCAGAAATTATGAAGTTATTGTTTGATAGTTACAGTAGACCTGAGTATGGAATAACAATATGGAAACCTTATAAGAAAACAAGCATGAGTAAACTGGACAGACTACACCAGAAATATACCAAGGGCATTCATGGATGTGAAAATTTAAGATATGTTGTCCCTATCTTGTCTTCCTTCTTGTTGGTTGGGTTCAGAGCTGACCCTCGGCTCTGACTCGGCCATATTCTAAAGTTCGAGAGCTTCCACTTGTTCGAGGCTAGTCCTTATCCCATCATGCCTAGCGCTAGTAACCCAGATCTCATTTGCCACTTGAAGCTTCGAGATTGCTGGATACTGGCTCAGGCTAAGTTTTTGAATTTTATTGTTGTTTTTTTCTGGTAGAAATCATAATTTTTCTTCAGTCTTTCTATAACTTAGTAGTGTTTGTTTATTTTATTTATTTATTTATTTATTTATTTATTTATTTTACATTTGTTGACCTGGATAGTACAACTGGATACATATTCATTTTCAGCGGAGGCCCGGGGAGAAAAGCTCCAGACATACATACAAAGACTGTTACATATCAATGTAAAAACATTTGTCAAGATCAATATATA
This sequence comes from Protopterus annectens, assembly GCF_019279795.1. Lineage (NCBI taxonomy): Eukaryota > Metazoa > Chordata > Ceratodontiformes > Protopteridae > Protopterus > Protopterus annectens. Next base: position 1,497,359,330 of record NC_056733.1, on the reverse strand, counting down.
AGATGTAAGTTTACATATTAGATGAAAATCTATTGTAATCTTTTGAAAGGCTCAAAGCAGTATATGATAAAAACATTCACAAATTCATACCCCAGAACATTCATAAATTCATACTCCATCAGTTTAACAATTAATACATTGTTATTAGGTTATAGACAAAAACTTGGGAAGTAGTCAGAGTAGAGGAAGATGACCTGTTGTAGCAGATTTACCTTTACAAAGGCAAAACCACTCATGTGATTGCTCATATGAGCGAATCACAACCACGAAAATCAAAACAGCGACAGTTTTCAATGTTCAAAAATCAGCAAATTGAAAAGCATATTCGCTGATTTTCAAACATAAATGTCGAATACAAAATGCTGTGCCCCCCACACCCCCCCACTTTAATATACTAACTCCGAGATCGCACTACAGTGGGGAAAGGGACCATTTTCCGATCCCCACTGTAGTGCAATCCACCCCAAAATGCCGAATCTGCAATGAGTGAATGTCACTGCGCATTCACTCATTGCACATTCAAACCTTTTTGCGTACGACATTTGCAAACTTTGCAAACATCCTTTCACACATCTGCTGTAAGCCCGTGTGCAAAACGCACACACGAAGGTACCCCATTGTCGCATACAATCATGTAGTATTAGTTAGTCTGGATTGGTGCATGGGCGGCACAGCCAGTGTAGTTTGAAGTACTGTCTTAGATTTTTCCTGAATTACATTGGGGAGAGTTCTGAAATAAGGTCAGCAGTAAGGGAGTTCCAAATTTTGCCCACAGAGATGGCAAACAGTGATTGTCCAGCTAAATTATTAGCTTTGAAAATTTGAACTAAGAGTTTTTAAGATGAGCATAGTACCCTAAGGTTACTATAGGGAGTGATTAGGTTAACGAGTGCGGGCATATTTTCAGGCTGATAGAGAATCTTGTGAGCCACTATCAGTTGATTGACCAGAAGTAGATTAAGTAATTTTAGTTTAGCTCCATATCTCCATTTTTTTTGGTTGTTGTGACTGTTGTTTAGGTCGTCGTTTTTTCTCCAGGTCTATTCCCCTTGTCAAATCCGTTTTCCTTAGAGGATTCCCCCTTTTTTTAGCCCGTTTCAGTTAGAGGGCTTTCCCCCTTATTCCTTCCCTTTCTTTTCTGGTAAGGAGTAGTTGTTTAAGTTAGAGGCTCCACTCAGTCGGGGGAGTTGTCATTTAACTTAGAGGCTCTCCCCCTTCCATTTCCTTCCAACCTTTTGTGTGTCGTTGCATTAAAAAAAAAAAAAAAAAAAAAAAGAGATTCTTAGTAGTTATTGTGAGACTGTTTGTTTGATACTTATACCTTTAGAGTATCGTTGTTACTGTATTGGGCTTTGTTGTTGTTTTTGTCATAATGTCCAAAGAAGCACCCAAAGAATTCAAACCTTCTGGATTCAAAAAATGTGACTCGTGCTCCCAGAAAATGTGCGTGACTGATGGACATGTGAGCTGCGTTTATTGTTTGGGGGCCGTGCTCCTGCAGGACTCATGTTCTATTTGTCACGCTTTCAGCGCCAGAGTCCTGCAAGAGCACAGAAAAAAAACATATTTTGTGAGGTTTACTAAAAGGGCCTTTTGACACTCCAGCAGAAGGGAATCAGGCTAGTAGACCAGGGAACTCACCCAAACTGACAACTTCATCGGTTCCGACTTCGGAGCCATCGAGACATTCAGAGAAGTCTACCAGTTTGTCGGATCTAAAACCTCTTGGGTCTGACAAGACCTTATCTCCTGCGGTTCCATCAGTGTCCTCAAAGCCATCTAGGAGTCATAAAAGGACTAGATCTCCTTCATTGAACCCGGTGCGGTCTGCTCCACAGTCAGAGCTCCTGCAGTCTGTGGCGGGCAGTCACCGATTGTCTACCCACTCCTCTCAATCATCCAGGAGTCTTTCAGATGATGATGTGGAGAGGGTGGTGAAGAGGCTGCTCAAGACACCGGCACTCGCCAAACTTTTATCTTGCCCAGCCCGTATGGATGTGAAGCTGACTACCCTTCCACCTGAGCTCAGAGAAGGAGTGCATGGAAGTCATTGTGGTGGAACCGTCGGTTCTGAAAACCTCCGGTCTTTCAGTTCTGACATCCACTTTGATCTCCTCGATATCTCCTTCCATCGAGGGATTTGGGAGCTGACACTCCCTCGTCGGTTCTGATGGGGAAGTGGCATCGGACCCTTGTCTGACCCCACTCTCCCTCTTGGAGCTTCGGCACAGGCGAGCTCAGCTCCCACATCAGTCTCGGATCCATCACTCTTGGTGCGGGAGAGGTCTCTGGACTCCTCAGAGCCGAGAACACGCTCACGCCGGGAGCATAGTGCCTTTGATGTGATGAGAAGTGTGCTGTCCTCTCAGCTCCTCCCTCAGCTACAGCTACTCCATCTCCTTTGGAGCCAGTGTCTTCCCTCTCACCACTTCTCCATTCTAAGCACAGGGAACCAGTGCCTCAGGATGCCCCATTGGCAATCCCCCCCTTCCGAAACCTCCCCAGGGCATCCCCCTGAGGAGGCCTCCCAGAAGAGGACATGTAAGAGGAAATATGTGGACTCCCCTGAGTCTCTGACATCAGACATGCACTTGGAGACTCAGAAGGCCACAGTCTCTCTCTAAGGATTTCTCATTTTCAGACATCCTGGAAATCCTTAAGCAGAGGAGTGGCTGAAAGTCCCTTTCTCCTTCTGAGGATGATTCCATTTATCTGGATGCATTCAGTTCCCAACCCTCTTCCTCTTGGGTGTCTCCACCCTTCGACCCACTGCTAGGGATAGTAAGTCAAAAGGTGTGGAGCTCTCCAGAATCGATGGAATCAATTCTGCAGAGGCCCAATAAATTCATAATGGCCCCTGATGACAAATCCTTTCTAACCAAGGGTGTGCCAGTTGATGCCATGGTGGTGGCGGCGGCCACTAAGAAGGAATTAGCAGAGACTTCTACATCTGTCCATTAGCCAAACAAACAGTCACATACAATGGACAGATATGGGAAGCGTGTCTTTTCTTCAGCTGCTTTTACTCTCAGGTTGCTGAATTATCTTTCCCATTTCACCTGTCTTCAAAGAGATCTCCTGAAAGAGCTAGGAGATACCCTACAGGATCCTACACCTGCGGGAACTGCAGATAACACTGCTTCTTAGCTTGCGACCTTACCTTCCATAGTTAACTCTTCCATGTGGCTTATCTCCTATGCAGCCGATGGAGCAAGCAGGGCTGCAGGCACAGGATTTGCCTTATGAAGGCATTCCTGGATGCACCTTTGTCAATTTGCACTGACTTTCAATTCCTCCTTTACCAATGACCCCTTTGATGGCTCATCTTTATTCAAGCCTAAGGTAAAAGAGACTCTAACTGGGTGCGAATAGGATGGCAAGACTCTCTCTGCCGTGGGAGTATGTTTTTCTGCACCTTCTCGACCTTACCCCATAGGTCAAAAGGGTGGAAAAATGTGGTTCCGGAAATCCCAGGGAACTTTGCCTGACGCACATGATGAATTTCCCCCCCAGGGCAGAAGGGGGAATAATAATGGGAGATGCCACCCTCATGGCAGAGGGGGGGGGTCGCAGAGTCAGGGCAACAGAGATATGTTCTCTGAGAGGCCCTTCCAGTGCTCCTGAAAGGGGGCCCACATGTTCACCTCTGGAGGCAGTCGGGGGAAGATTGTCACTGTACCCAGAAGTCTGGTGAGAAATCACAGAAGACACATGGGTACAGTCGATAATATACAGGGGATACAATATTTCTTTCTCCATGCCACCTCTTCTCCAAAACAAAAATCCATTACAAATGTGCCACCCAATCTGAGGGAACAAGCAACTCTAGAAGTTCAAAAGTTGCTAAGAAAAAGAGTCATCCAAGAAGTCCTTGCAGACCAGATTGGATCCAGAACTTACTCAACATTCTTTTTGGTATCACAGAAAACAGGGGACTGGAGACCCATTTTGGACCTCAGCAGACTCAACAAGTCTGTCAAAAAGGCAAAGTTCCAGATGGTGACACTGCAGTCTATACTTCCCTTTCTGGGAAAGGACAATTGGATGTGCTCCATCGATCTCCCGGATGCATACTACCTTATCAAGATGGACAGGCAATCCAGGAGATTCCTATGCTTCCAGCTGGGAGCCAATCATTACCAGTTCAGAGAGGAACAACAGGAAGCAACCAGGAACCAAACAACGAATACAATATCCACCAACAGACTTTATTAAAAACTGAAATAGCTCTCTGACGTCTCGGCCAAAGCCTTCAAGAAGAATTCTCCTTGAAGGCTTTGGCCGAGACGTCAGAGAGCTATTTCAGTTTTTAATAAAGTCTGTTGGTGGATATTGTATTCGTTGTTTGATTACCAGTTCAGAGCTCTGCCCTTTAGCCTCACCACAGCCCCCAGGGTGTTCACCAAATGCATGGCAGTAGTCATGGCTCATCTGAGGCATCTAGAATTCTGGATGTTTCCGTATTTAGACAACTGGCTTCTTACCGCCACCACTGAGCATTGCCTAACCAAGACAAGGAACACCACCATACACCTCTACTCTCAGCTAGGAATCACTGTAAACTACGAAAAGTCTGTCTTGTTGCCTTGTCAATATATTATATTTATTGGAGCAGATCTAGACACCAAAGATATGATAGAAAAATTGCCTCAGGAGAGAGTTCCACCATTCAACTCCAAGTTGCAATTCTAGTCGGGAGAAAAAAGATTCAAGCAAGATTTGTTCTCAAAGTCCTGGGCTTAATGGCAGCAACTATAACTCTAGTTCCCTTGGAGCATTTCCACATGAGGCTATTGCAGTGGCTCCTCTTTGCCCAATGGTTCATGCAAGATCTACCTATGTCTCACAAAATTCTCATCACGGAGACCTGCAAGAAGGACATAAAATGGTGGCTTCAGTCCACCCAGCTGACGAAAGTCAGACCATATGTTCTCCTCCAACCAGTGGCCACAGTGACCACGGACACTTCCCAGATAGGTTGGGGCCATTATCTGGGACAGACTGTTCACAAAACTTGGCAACAACACGAGTACCATTTGCCCATAAATGTCCTTGAGATGAGAGCGGTGCTCCTGACATTGCAAGCACTTCACAACTCTCTTCCAATGGGAACGATTGCGATTCAAACAAACAACATGTCAGTGGTATGGTACATCAACAAACAAGGTGGAACCAGATGCTATCCCTTATGTCGAGAGGCCCTAAGAGTATGGCAATGGGCAATGTCCTTCCAACGCTTTCTGATTGTGATGCACATCCCAGGGAAATCCAACGTGATAGCAGACAAACTAAGCAAGACTATCCTTAGGCCTCACTAGTGGTCCCTGAAACAAGACATTGCAAATCAGATCTTTTGCAAATGGAGCCAGCATTGCTGTGATCTTTTTGCCACATCCATCAATGCCAAATGCAGAAGCTTTTTCACCCTAGTCCCCCCACAGGGACAATCACCCAGAGATGCACTTGCTCACGATTGGCTCCCAGGACTTCTGTATGCCTTTCCTCTGTTTCCTCTGATCCCCAAGGTTCTTCAGAAAGCAAAATCAGTGAGGTTGCAAGCTAATCCATATTGCCTCCTACTGGCCTCGTCAAATCTGGTTCCCGTTTCTATGGCCCCATCTCCTGGAGGAGCCTTGGATCCTGGACCCAGCTCCGGACCTGCTGATGCATCAGTCGGGCACAATCCATCCTTCCTTACAGACCTTCAATCTGACAGCTTGGTTCCTCCACTTCCCAGTTTAGCCAGGCTTCCTTACATCTCCCCGGCCATACAACATATTCTCATCTCCTCTCACAAATCCTCTGTGAGGAAACTGTATACTAGCAAATGGAGACAATTCTCTTGTTGGGCTATCAACAATAGTATTGATCCTTTTACTGCACCCATTTCAAAGATACTAGAGTTCCTGGCTGAAACTTTTAACCAAGGAGCAGCAGCAGCAACTATCCGAGTTCAGTTGGCTGCTATTTCTAATTTCCATGTGGGAGAAATGGGTTCTAATGTTATGTCCCACAGGCTGTGCAAAGCTTTTCGTAGGGGTACCATTCTTTTGAGACCCCCAATAAGACAACCACTTCCTCCTTGGGATCTAAATTTAGTCCTAGCTTCCTTGATTCTTCCTCCATTTGAACCAGCTAGTTCTTGTGCTCTAAAATTTTTGACTTGGAAAACTATTTTCTTGATCGCCATTACCTCAGCTAGGAGGGTATCAGAATTACAAGCCCTTTCCATTTGTTCCCCTTATTTAATTTTCCACAAATATAGGCTTTCTCTCAGGACCAACCCTTCTTTTCTACCAAAAGTTTGCTCAGAGTTCAATCTGAATCAATCGATAGAACTACCAGTGTTTGTTCCGAACTATGGCAACAAGCCAGAGTATAATCTACACCAATTGGATGTTCATAATCAATTATGTTTCTGTTTGCACAGGACTTAAGAATTCAGACAATCTGACCAACTGTTTGTATCCTTTGTAGAGAACAAAAAGGGAACTCCAGTATCGAAAGTGACTTTATAAAATGGATTTCGGATACCATTACTTATGTCTATAATTCACATAACAAGCAACCACCAGGGAAAATTCAACCAGGGCTTTGTCTACCTCTACTGCCTTTGGGGCCAGACTGCCTTTAGACTCAATTTGTGCGGCAGCTATGTGGGTTAACCTGCATACCTTCATTACTCATTACAAAGTAGATGTGGCCTCCCAGAACAGGGCATCCTTTGGCTCCACAGTTCTGAAGAGTACATTCCATTGAGCCACCCAAGAAGAAGGTGTTGGGGACGCTGTCCCAACCAACAAGAAGGAAGGCAGGATAGGGACAACATAACTTAAAGAAGTTATGTACTTGCCATAATGTTCCATGTTTGTTGTCCTTGATCTCGCCTTCCTTCTTGCATCCCACCCTCCCTCCCCCTCCTAAAGGATCGAGAGGAGTTATCCATATTTGACTATATAGGCCTTGATTCCCTTCATGCCTTATGAATTGGATAAAATAAGAATTTCTACTTATGGCTTAAGGGTTTTTTCTTATATTCATATACATATATTTTTGTTAGATATGTCTATAGTTTATATAGCTACACATTGTGGCCTAGTGTTATGGGTTATCACAAATGTGATCTGGGTAACTAGCGCTAGGCATGATGGAATAGGGACTATCCTTGAATCAGTGGAAGCTCTCGAGCTTTAGAATATGGCCAAGTTGGAGCCGAGGGTCAGCTCTGAACCCAACCAACAAGAAGGAAGGCAAGATCAAGGACAACAAACATGGAACGCTATGGTAAGTACATAACTTTGTTTTATTATGGAAGAATAAAATATCTGAACTTGTACAGTGTCTCTTATAGATATATAAGAGGAGATCTTATTTGGGTATATATAGCATTTAGAGGCAACTACCTCTGGGAATGTTTGGGGTTATCAAAAATAGTAGAGAATCATCAGACAACCTATGTAGAAGATTCTATAGGAATGAGAAGTGTACTAATTGGTTCTCTGAGAGAGCATCTGATGCATGGAACAAATTACCAAATTACATTAAAGCGACTACTAGTTTAGCTATTTCAAGAACAGCCTGGATACTTATTATGGGAAAAAATGTTTTGGAGTAAGACCTAGACCTTATTTTGCTGAAGTGACTGAGTCTCTGCCCTCTCGATCTGCTATTTGTACCTCTAATCCTCATGTGACCTTTACTTACTCCAGTAATATTGGTGCTATATGTGACATCATAAGGAAGAAATGGCCTGTTCTGATGATGGATGATAATGTTAAGAAAGTGTTAGGTGCCGTACCCAGATTCTCATTTAGTAATAATAAACCACTGAAGCATGAGCTCTGCTATAAACAGTCACGTAATAACGTGGTTACATCATATCATGATGGCACATTCCCTTGTAGGACTTGTAATGCTTGTAAGTTTGTATGGACCACTAGTTATACAGTACATCCTACACTTGGCTATAGAATTGATTTGCATTTTTATGCTGACTGTAGAACCCATAATATTATCTGTTATGCTAAATGCCAAGGCTGTGATTCCTTTTATATGGGAAAGTCCTATAGACCATTTAAAGAGAGAATTTTAGAGAATGTAGGTGATATCCACAACATGAAACTTATTAATGCTTTGGCTAAACATGTTGCTGAATTGGGTGCATAATCTGCAGCCAGTATAATACATCTGGCCACCCACCATCCAATGATGGAAAACACAGGAGATATACCTGTGTCAGAAAAACAACAAACAGTGGTAATCATAGTAATGTGTAACACGGGGATGGTGGTCACTGCCCTGAGATATTCTAGTATGCTGTAGGTGTGACACTATGCTATCACAGTACTCGGTGTATCATTATTTTTTTCGGTTCTTTCTTTTCTTTTTTAGTTTGTTATTTTACTGCATATGGGAAATTCCTAATTTTGAGTTGTCAGCTATGAAAATTATATGTTGGTTGATATAATTATTTTCCAAGTTTTCACTGGTCATTTGTGCAAGTAGTCAACTATGAAAAATATGCTGAATGTTATATATGTATATATATATATATATATATATATATATATATATATATATATATATATATATATATTTATTTTATGTTATTTTTTTTTTTTTTTTTGCAAAATTCTGAGGTCATTATAAATGTAGTAATATGTTTTTTTGTTGTGGTTCTTATCATATAGGGGATAAGCCTTCCTCATTTATGCTGTTTATATGTATTAAGTACAAGATTGCATTGCGTTCAGGGTATACTCTGTGATGCTGAAATCTCAGGTATCATATGTATTCATGACTTTGTGGTTATAGGATTACTGATATGATTCTTGGAATTGTAATAGGAACATGACTGGTGTACTTTTCTCATGTTTTTCTGTAGGGATTTTTTTTGCAATTGTATATTTGTATGTGATTTCTTCTTGTGTTTCTCAGTTTTCTGTATTTATGCACTTTAGAATTTGTAAACATTTTAACAAGTTTTTACTTTGCAGTTGTGCTTTTTTGGTATAGTTTTTGTATAGTTTTAGTTTCAGATGATACATTACTGTACAAGGTGTTGGTATTGGTTGTTAAGGTCTTTAAGGTCTTGGTTGTTGATATGTGAGATTGTGTGATTTTTTTACTTTGTGCTTTAGAGTTTTTATTTTTATTTATTTATTTTTACTTTTATGATTAGTTTATGTACAAAATATTTTATATGCTGCTATGTATTGTAGATATTGTATGCTTGGTAACCTTAATGTTTCCCACCAATGTGAATTATACAAATTTGTATATGTTTGTGTTATATATTTTAGATTTTTCATATTGTTTTTCTACTGAAGTGAATTGTACTTATAATATTTAATGTTATATTACTTTGTATTAGTGATTTGAGGGTTTGTTTAGTTGTTTGGGTACTCCATGATTGTGCTGTATTTTTAAAACAGTTTGTTGAGTTTTTATCATTTGTCTTTTACTTTACAGATTTAAAGTTTATGTTTTTTGTCATTATTTTCTTTGAAGATGTTAAAGTGTATTTGGTTTATTTACTTTTGTTCAGATGATATAATTAACATATTTTGATTTTTATTTTGTAATGTAATCAGTATATACATATTTAAATATTTATATTTTGTGGTAGATATCCACCCACTTTTGGAAGCCCAGGGTTAGGATATAGAGTATTATAATCTGGTCACCTATCATATCTTTGTCAGTGTGTTCAGGTTATGAAATGGATTCAGTAAATTCACATTAACAGCAAAGAGGGCTTTGCTGTTGAGATAAATTTCTTGAGACTATTTTATCACCATATTAAGAAATAGTTATGAAATGTGACCAGATCATTATACTTGGTACACTGAGTTTTAGTTGCCCTGATGTTCTGAAATGAAGGAAAAGACTATACGAGCACAAAGTGTTTACACTTTTGAAAGCTGTAAATTAGTGCTGTTGTATAGACAATGGCCAGAAGTTGTGTACCTCTGTTGTACTAGCAACTTCAAAAACTATTATAAACCTCAATCTGCTTTTTTTGTGCTGCAGGTTGAAGTGTTTTACAGTTTTTAAAGTTATCTTTTTCCAGTGGTGTTCTACTGAAAATGCTGTGTATAATCTTAAAAGAAATCTTTAATATTATGAATCTGCCAACCTTAAAGACATGAAAGTTTTACAGCAAAACGTGTTATCCACCTCTTTGACATCAGAATTGTGCTTAACAAGAGTGCCTTCTTCATTGTTTCAAAGCATTAGCAGCATACTCTGTGTACTACATAGTGGATTATGATCAGGTCTCCAATCATAACCAAATTCTTATGTATTTGAAACATGGATGTCAAGAAATGTGCCTCAGGAATGAAACAAATCAAATTTCAGATATTTGTTAAAATAGCCTTTTTGTAGTTTCAGTATTGTGCATAAGATATAGAGTTCTTCCTTCTGCATATACTTTAGTAGAGAGAAATGTAAATATAAAATTTGGATTTTTTACAGTACCAGAATGCTCAATGAATAAGTGCAGATACATGTAACAGCTTTATTCTAAACAGAGACAGCAGACAAATGATTCATGAGTAAAACTTTAACATATAGATAGCCGACCCTTGCAAAACTCTAGAATGCATTAATGCAGGCTGTAATACATTAAGGTCACTAACGTGAATCACTAGTATTGAATGTATGATGCATATAACATATATTTATTGGTATTTGTTTACTGGGAAGTACGACTGAGTACTTTTTTCAGCTGAAGCCCAAGGAGAAAAGCTCCATTATACAGACAACATTGGATATCATGTATTGTTTCATTATTTAAAGTCAGTTTCATTCATGAGCAACAATTCCATTATTGTGACTACCTTGATATCAATTTACAAATAGTTTTGATAAAAAAATAACAGTTACACGGGTTGTATGTGAATAAAATAAATATAAATTTTTAAATACAGGTAGGTATATGCAGCACAGTATCATCAGTATTCATACATTTTCGAGTTTCACATAACAATGCTTATTACTATAAAGACCTGTTCAAAATCTAGGACATAGGAAGATAAAATAAAGGGTTAGAGCAGCCCAGAGAAAGGAAGGAGGGGAGAAGGCACATGGAAGACAAAAGGAAAATTAAATGATAGAAGAAGATATAGTTGTGATGACAGTACATTAAATTTTGAGCAGCAGAGAATTATGGCACAAATTCATATAGCTATATTATTTCATTCTGTACCTTGACTTAAAATGCCATGGTAGTTAGAATAAAAATAATCTAGGTTATTTTCACTCCAGCATTGATTTCCATATTTAAGATTAAATTAAAATAACCACATTGTTTGTTTATTCTGGCATCAGTCATATTCCTCAACCTCTTAGAGCAAGAAAGCTGGACTAAGCCTAATATAATGGGGGGGGGGAGGCAAAGGCCCCAAAACAGGTACAGATTTTAAATATTGTTCTTAGAAAGTTGTTAGAATAGCAGAGCAGGATTTGTATTACCTTCAATTTTCTGAAGGGATATGATGTCTGAAATTCAAATGTATGTCATTATTTAATTACTTCAGTCCTCGGTGATTTGCCAGAAAATCACAAATTCTATGAGGAACAGACCAGAATATGAGGCAAAAATTTGATTTGGACATTCTTTGAAAATATGGGCAGTTGAGAGGTATGGTCTCTGTGCTGCAGTGAGAACAGTCTGCTGTTTTAATTCCACCTTAGAAGATCATTGTATGTATACGAGGGTTAAGAATGCTCACCTGATAATGTCTTGTTAGTGTTTTATTCCTTTCTAATGAACGAAATGTAGAAATATCAATGGTAAAATAGTGCAGAGGGTTAATTCTGTGAGCCGCTGTTGTGATTCATTTTATAGTCTTGGGTTTGATTCCTTTCCTCGTCGCCATTTGTATGCTACAGACCTTTGATCAAGTCCTTTAACTAGCCAGTTATTCAGAGTTTCCTCAGGGGAAAAAAAAAGACCTAATGTATGGCATACTTACCCCCTTAACCAATACTGGAGTATTAATGGAGTGATTCAGGCAATTGCTTGGTGCCCACAGCTCCAGGGGGACCCATAACTAGCAGATCACTATGTGTTTTTATTTTTTCAAGATTATACAGAAATACAATCTGCTCAGTTCTATGATTTTCACATTTGAAAAACAGTTTGCAAGTACATCCCGGACAAGCCCTGAATTTTTCTATGCCTGGCATACAGAGTATTGTCAGACCTCACTCTAATGGACCTCCTTCATTTCCACAAAACAAACAGCAGCAGAATAACCCATTCTAAAGACTTAAAAAAAACTTGCCTATGATATAAATAGGACCTGCTGGAGAGATAGGTATATATCCCAGAGACTACCCTGTCTATGGAACAGACTCCCCATCCATGTGAAGCAGAGTTCCTCCCTAACCCAAGTCAAGTGCAAATTGAATAATTGGATGGGAAACTTGAAATTCATCCCTGGTTTGGTACCTATGTCTCTAATGAATGCAGGTAACTTGCAAATGGTTCATCTCCCAGGCCCATGCTTAGACTTATCAAGGGTATTGGAACTTGTCAGAGATTTGGGATGCATGGCTAGGCTTGAAAAGGCCCTTGTGATCATTGGCCCAGTAAACACCTATGAACCTATGAACCTATTTGATTGTGCTTCCATGTTTCCTAGGTCTGCAGACAGTGTGCTCTTCATGAGAGTGATGAGCAGTCCTTCATAGATTCATAAGTATATACTACGTCAATGACCACTGGGGCCTTTATAAGCTAATCCATGCAACCCATGAGTATCTCATAAGTTATGGTACCTTACAGATTATTTTAAGAGGTATATGTTAGTTAAGGTAGGATTTAATAGCTGCTTCTGTCCATCAGAAACATAAGTGTCAAACCAGGTGTCAATTTCTGATTTCCTATCCACTGGTTCAGTTTGTAGTTGAATAAGGTTAGGAAAGGACTTTGCTTTACATGGATGGAAAACCATTTTTAGAAAGTGTGGCTTCTCTGAGATACAGACCTGTCCCTCCAACATGTCCCATTTAAGTCACCCTTTGTAGGTTCATAAGTATATACTGGGCTAATGACCACTGGGGCCTTTATAAGCTAAGCAATGCAACTCATAGGTATCTCATAAGCTGCCTCTGTCCATCAGAAACATAAGTGTCAGACCGGGTGTCAGTTTCTGATTTCTTATCCACTGGTCCAGCTTGCATTTGAATAAGGTTAGGAAAGAACTCTGCTTCACATGGACGGCCTTTTTCAGAAAATGGGGCTTCTCTGAGATACAGACCTGTCCCTCCAACATTTAAGTCACAAGCAAAGTTTAAATCCTAGACCTAGTAGTTCTGGTGCTGTTTGTTTTGCAAATATGTGAAAGGTCCATCAGGGCTCTATTCAAGGATGTCTTGTATGCCAGGCATAAATTGTCTGTCAGCTTTCTGTAGGAAACTGAATATAGAGATACGCCTTTGAGATGATCTGCATAGGACATTGTGTTTATACTCTGTATTCTTTTTGTTAGGAACCTCTAAGGACATACCACTTGTTGAATATTCAGGAACATATAAAAAAAAAAAAAAAGGAGGTGCCCAGGGAGGCTGCAGCTATGTTAGCTCATGATGCACGATTGCTTAATCTGTCTTATTTTTCAGGCAATAAAATGAGAAAATCATTTTCCAGTCATTTAAATGATGTTACAGTAATTTACAGCAGAAAGAAACTTCTAGAAATCAAGTATTTGATTGTGCCGTCATTCTGGCTGGATTCCCTGCTTACTACAGAGCTTCTGGGTCTATAACGCTCATAGAACTGCTGGAACTCAACATCCTAACCAAACAAGCTTCAAAGTATCTAAATCAGGAAATGGAAAGTTCTGGAATGATCAGGATGAGACCCAAAAGGATGAGATGTAACAGAACCAGGAAAAGAGGCTGCAGAGCTGGAATTGCTGCCAGACTGAAAGCCAGACTGAAAACAAACCCTCACAGGCCTGCACTTTCCTCAATTCTATTAGCAAATGTATGCTCATTGGACAACGAGATGGACTTTGTCAGGCTAGAGCTCACCACCACAAACAAGGGGAGAAATTCATGTCTGTTAATCCTTACAGAGGCTTGGTTAAATAACAGAATTAGTGACATGCTGTAAACCTTTGTAGTTTCACTTTCTTCAGAGTTGTTAGGTATCTAGCTGTGTGTGGAAAAGCTAATGGAGGTGGAGTGTACATTTTTGTGAATGATAGCCGGTGCAAAAACTGTAACATTGTGAATGAACATTGCTCTGTAAATGTGGAATTTCTGATACTAAAATGCAGACCTGTTTATGTGCCGCAAGAAATAAATGATGTCTGTGTAGCAGCTGTATATATACCACTGAGTGTTAACATTACTGAAACACTGAATACATTGCATAATACTATATGTGAGCTACAATGCAGGAATTCTGACTGTGCATTTATGTTAGCTGGTGACTTCAACAAAGCAGATCTCAGGAAGGTGCTACCCAATTACTATCAAATTGTGGATTTTCCCACAAGGGGAGCAAATACTGTGCACAAGACTTACACTAATGTAAAAGGGCCATACCATACAGAGCTGTACAACAACCAAACCTGGGTGGTTCTGATCACATCTCCATGAAACTAATACCAGCTTACAAACCTCTCTTGATCAGAGATAAGCTCACTGTGAAATAAATTAGGGTCTGGTATGAAGGAGCCATGGAAAGTCTCAGGGACTGCTTTGATACCACAAACTGGGGTGTCTTCAGGGAGGCAGCCACGGTGAACAATCTGGTGAACATAGAAGAATATACTGAGAGAATTATGGCTTATATATCCAAATGTGTGGAGGATGTAACAGACATCAAAAATATTGAAGTAAGAGCCAACCAAAAACCATGGCTAAACAGCAAGGTGTACGAGTTGCTGAGAGCAAGAAACACTGCTTTCAGTGCAAAGGATAAGAAGGGTCTTAGTGTGACAAGGGCTAATCTAAAAAAGGGTATCAAGGAGGTCAAGAGGGAGTATGGAAAGAGGATACAAGGATGCTTCAAGGATGTGAAAGACTCAAGAAGCCTGTGGCATGGTATTCAACAGCTAACTGACTACAAGACCAAGTCAGCTCAGTGAGATGATAGCACTGAATTTCTAGACAGTCTAAACACATTTTATGGCAGATTTGAAGAGAAAAACAACCTGGAGGCTGTAAAGCTTCTCAATGACCAAAAGGTGGCAGTAGTCAACTTTACTGCTGTGGATTTAAGGAACCAACTGAAAAAAGTGAATCCTAGGAAGGCTGCTGGCCCTGATAACATTCTGGGGAAAGTATTGAAAAGTTGTGCAGACCAACTCAGCATAGTCCTAACGGACATCGTCAACCCCTCGTTTGTCCAGGAAAAAGTACCAGCATGCTTCAAAGTTACCAACATAATCCCTCTACCCAAAAAAGCCAACCTCACCTGCCTAAATGATTACAGGCCGGTGGCCCTTACATCAAATCTAATGAATGCTTCGAAAGACTGGTTAAAAGGTATTTGACTACAGTAATACCCCAATCCTTTGACCTGCTGCAGTTTGTCTACTGGGCAAACAGATCAACTCCTGATGCCGTTTTGGTGGCACTTCACCTCACATTGGAGCATCCTGAAGAGAAGAATAACTATGCCAGGCTTTCGTTCATAGATTGCAGCTTGGCATTCAATATGGTGATTCCAATGCAGCTTATAGAAAAGCTAATCAACCTTGGCATAGATAAAGGGCTGTGCATCTGGATCCTCGATTTCCTGACTGGAAGACCACAAAGGACCTGTCCTGGTAACAACACTTCAGGGAGTATTACAATCAACACTAAAGTACCCCAGGGTTGTGTGTTGAGTCCTGTTCACAATCCTTACCCATGACTGCTCTGTGAAAGCTAGCAACAACCACATCATCAAATTCACAGATGACACCACACTGGTGGGACTCATAAGTGATGATGATGAGAGTGGGTATAGGAATGAGGTCAACTCCCTGATTGAATGGTGCAATAACCACAATTTGGACATGAACGTTAATAAAACAAAATAAATTATTATTGACTTCAGAAAGATCTCTGCAATGCACCTGCCCCTCAAGATCAACGGTGAAGAAGTGAAGAGAGTCCATACAACAAAGTTCCTGGGAGTACATATATCAGAGGATCTTGCTTGGAGTACAAACACAGGCCCGCTAATTAAAAAGCCCACCAGCAATTACACTTCCTAAGAAGGCAGAGAAAAGCAAAGCTCTCTATGAATGCTCTAAATACCTTCTACAGAAGAGCCATCAAGAGCATTATCACCAGCAACTGCACTGTATGGTTCGGTAACAGCACAATGGCTGAAAGGAAGAAGCTGCAAAGAATAATAAGAACAGCAGAAAAGATTGTGGGCACTAGTCTTCCTACCTTACAGGAGCTCTTTGACATGAGATGTAAAAAGAGGTCCCACAAAATACTGAGTGACACTTCTCATCTAGCATGTGTTTCTTTCATTAACTCCAAGTGAAAAGCAACAGGACACTGCTGTGTTGATAAAATATAGATAAAATTTAATCCAACATAGACAAATAAAACACCAGGTAAGCGCTTTCGGGTTACACCCTTCATCAGACAAAAATACATTCTTCAAACAACATTTTTAAAAGATGAAAATAGGTGGGTTTTTCACTAGATGCTATTGGTTGTCTCATCTTTTAAAAATGTTGTTTGAAGAATGTATTTTTGTCTGATGAAGGGTGTAACCCGAAAGCGCTTACCTGGTGTTTTATTTGTCTATGTTGGATTAAATTTTATCTATATTTTATCAACACAGCAGTGTCCTGTTGCTTTTCACTTGGAGTTGTTTTTGCTTTGAAGCTTACTGGGACTTTGGCATAGCGTACAGGTTTTTTACTTTGTTTCTTTCATTAAACTTGCATCTGGTAGAAGATTACGGAGTATCTGCTGCAGGACCTTCAGATACATGTACAGTTTTTAGCTAACTGCAGTAAGATTCATTAATGCAGATATAAATATGGATGTATCAAAACTATAATAGATTGTTACGCTCTCATTCTTTGTTTTTTTTTCCATATAGTAATTCTATTTATTTATTGCATACTGAAATTACTATATTCTCATTCAAGTGCAATTCCAATCACTTACTTATGTGCAATATCACCCAATCTCAACTCTGTGTATAGGATACTTTTCTTTTCATGGGTCAATCATCTAGTAGTCAGTGTTGTCCAGTGTATATAAATAGTGTACAAGCATGTGCATCGGCTACCTAAATATTTACTTTTGTACCATAGTTATTGTTTATTCTTTAATACCTATCATGTCTGTCTTTTTGCATTTGTTTTCTCTTGTAAAAGACGTGACACTCAAAACTCATTTAGGTAGCACTTGTGTTTCTTAAATGACAATAAAGTTTATTTGAATCTTTGAATCTTGAATATCAAAGTGGGCAATACACTCAATGTTAGGTCTGATGAGGGCTGAGTACAGTGACACGATGGCTTCCCTTGATCTCGATGCATGTCCTTACTTATAAGCTGAGTGACACAGAATGATTTTCTTACTACTTTAGATACATGTTGGTCAAAAGCCAAGTTACTACCCCTGACTACTATGTTTAATTTTAACGATGTTTTATCAATAATGTAGTTTCCCTGGATGGCTGACTTCCCAAAAGGTACTTATCAGACCCATCATTGAGTATAATGCCTCCTTTGGCAGGTATCTGACCAGACATATGAAACAGTTGGAATACCCACAAAGGTTCCTTATCAGGAGAATCCAGGGTATAAACACATCATCTTATATGGATCGGCTTAAAGCCCTATTTCTACACTCTGTCTCCTACAGGTTACTGAGAAGTGATCTGCGCTTGGCATGCTATGCATCCCCAGATCCAGCATTGATGGACCTTTGCATCTCTGCAAAATGAACAGCATCAGGACCACTAGATCCAAGAATTTAAATTTTGCTTGTGACATAAATAAGACATGTTGTCAAGACAGATATTTCTCAGAGAATCCCCATGTTCTGGAACAAGCTTCCCATTCATGTGAAGCAGAGTTCATCTCTAATCCTGTATGAATGGGAAATTGGAAATTCACCCCAGGTATATCGCCCATGTCTCTGATAGACCTAGGCAGCCAGTACCACCCAAACTTTCATACCTCCCCCACAGAACCTCTAGAAACTTCCTAACTAACATATCCCCTCCTAGTAAATGCCATGATACATAGGGACACAAATGGGTCATTTTGCGTGGCTAGGCTTATAATGGCCCTGGAGTTCATTAGTCTAGTACACTGAGTTTTAAACCCTGGCTTTTGCCCTATAGTCATTTGTTTGTTAGACCTTCCTATAAAATGTTATTATATTGATTGTTTTCTCTGATAACTCCTAGCTTGCTGTCATCTGCAAACCTGGTAAGCCAGAGGCCCTTGATATTGGCTTTGACTTCCAAAACATAGATGCCAAAGAGGAATGGACTCAGCACAAATCCCTGGGGGACTCCACTGGTGACCAGCCTCTTTGTCCATAGGTTCATAGGAGGTTACTAGGCTAATGGCCCTAGAGCCCTTACAAGCCTAGCCATATTTATTCCAAGTTACCCTAATTGTAGGTGGTTAGGTGAGTGACATCCTCAGAGGTAAGAGTCTATGGTAGTTAATACTGACTTCCTTTGTGCAGGAGGGACACAGGCACCACCCCAGGAGAGAATTTCCGGTCAACCATCCATTACTCTAGGCTGCGTTTGAAGAGAGTCAGAGAGAGGCTGTGTTTTACATGAATTGGAAGCTAAAGAAGTGGTAGTCTCTGAGATATGTATCTATCTCTCCAGCATGAACTGTTTATGTCAAAGGCTAGGTTAAGTTCCCTGGAGCAAGTGACCCTCCTGCGGTTTGATTTATGAATGTGTAGCATTTCCATCAGGGCCAGGTCAGAGACTGCCCTGTAAGCCAGGCACAGGTCACCGCTTAGCAACCTGTAGGAGACAGAATACAGTGACAGGGCTTTCACCCTTTCCACATAAGTCTTGTTTTGTGTATCCTGTAATTTCTTGATGAGGAAACCTCTTTGGTCTCTCCAGTTGTTACAGGTGTCTGGTGAGATACATGCAAAAGGGAGCAATGTACTCAATTATTGTTCTGATGAGGCCAAGTGTAATAAAATTATAACATCCTTAGATCTAAATGTGATGCCTTTACTTATAAGATGTCCCACATAGAAATAATTCATTACTACTGTGTATACGTGGTGGTCAAATTTCAGATTGCTATTAACCTGAGTTTCCAAATCACATACCACTGGGTCTACACTTAGGGGAGTGCTATCCATAATGTAATTAGCAGGGATGTTAGCTTTCCCAAAGGGAATAATAATGCATTTTTTTGCATTTAGTGTTAATCCATGGCTTTGGCACCAGTCATTTGTCTGCGTTAACACTGTCTGTAGTGTATTAACATCACTTGGGGGCTGAATGATTTCTCCCATTTTGCAATTGTCAGAAAACTTCGTCATCCACAATCCATCCAAGTTTGCCTGGACTTCTGAGAAATAAATTCTGAATAGTAAGGGGCCCAGCATAGAACCCTGTGTTACGTCACTGGTGGCTAGTCTTTTGCTAGAGGTGAAGTCACCCACTTTGACAGTATGTGTCCTGTCGATGAGCCAGTTGGCTACCTATCTGGTAATGTAGGGTTTAATTCCCAGTTGGAATAGTGTCTCTATAATATCTGAGTGGGCTCTCCATTCCTAATTTCCTGGGTCCCATCTGGGAGCCAGCTGGCTGTCCAGTGAGTTTCATATGGGTTTATGCTTAATTCCTTGAGTTTGTTTACAATTCTTAAATGGGGTATTGTATCAAATGCCTTAGCTAGGTCAAGGTAGGCAGTATACATCATTTTGCTGTCATCCATTGCCTTGGAGATCTTCTCAAATAAGTCCACTGGATTCAGTAGGCACGACTTTCCTTTGACAAAAGCAAACTGGGTTGGGTCCAGTGTGTGAAGGTTTCCTATGTCATTGTTAATCATTTTCATGATAATTATTCTCCCCTGTCCTGCAGCTGATTTGATCACCAGAGAATGATGAAGTTTAAAGAAAAGATTCAAGGGCTCAGCATATAACTTCTATTATAGGTGTATCTGCTATTATTATTATTATTATTATTATTATTATTATTATTATTATTATCATTATTACTTAAATAAAGCTTCAGGTATCATTTGTGCCAGTTTAGCAGAGGCCTGTGCTTTCCTGTGGAGTGTAATATATGTCTCTGTCTTTGCCTGATGGCATTTATGAGTGAAAGTGCCAAGATTTCAGAACTCTGACAACTGTAACTGGTTTTGAAGAATGTCTGTTTTTTTCATATTTATCAATCTGTTCCTTGTAAAATTTGTGGTTTTCTGGCTAATCTCTGAGCATTACAGTCACTAAAGAAGGATATATTTTTTTTAATTTCAGATTTCATGTTTGTCAAAAAAATACACTAATACAAAAAGCTGTTATTCTACCTACTGTGTCATTGAATCTTGCACTTAGAGGTTGAGGGGTTTATTTTTATGACATTCATTTGAGGTGTACAAAGTAAAGTGGCTGGTGGGGAGGGGCTGTATGTGGATGAAAAAACTTGCCTTTTGTTTGTTCAATTTAAGCAAACTGACATTGCAGGACTACTAGGCTTTTGTGTAAAATAAGTTGGAAAATAATGTGAGTCAGAAACACTTGCTAGAAAAAAAACTGCTATTCTAACAACTTTCTAAGTGTATAAGACCCTTTATTAAATCAGACTCTGCTAGTATAAAACTGCTATTCTAACAACTTTCTAAGTGTATAAGAGTCTTCAGACTCTGAATGTGGGCATTTGTCTTTTATTATTTTTGACTTTGTCCCTAATTCTTGCACTAAGAGGTTGAGATGTATTATTTTAAACTCAATCACACCCATAGCGCCTCTTTTGTATACTTCCAATTAATACCCATAGTTCCTTATGACGTCCAGAGTGCAAGTCCCCCCCCCGCATCCCCCCACACCCCCTGCTACTTATATATACCAACTCCAAGATCATACTGCAACTGAGAATGTGCATAACTCCAAACTCAGCTGTATCACGATCTCACACAATCACTCACCTGCACATTTCAGTCTTTTAGATTTCAGTGTTACAATATTTCGATGTTGCACATTTCGATCTTCTGGTTTCACGGTTATGAATGTAGCTGTTATGAATATCCAATGTTCTAACAGGGGCCCACTTGGTACAGCTGCATCTACATTGCTGTTTACATGCTGGTGTAGTTTACTGGTGTATGTTTCCACATTTTTAGCAGTGTTAGCTGGGTTTGGTGGGGATTTGAAGGTTGAAATGTGCTACTAGAAGATCTTGTATTGATAAATGGATAAGATTTGTTAGTTGGTGCCACACTAAGAACCAGAGCCTGTTCAGGGTTTCTGTACCTCTGGTTTTGCAATATTTGTTTGAGTTATTATTATGTTGACTTTCATATTCCTCTATCAAGGTTCATCTCTCAGCCATTTTAGTATGACTGCCTATGAAGCCTCCCTTTTTCATCACAGTCTTTGATCAAGCTGTTCTTGAAAGGGGTTTTTACATATGTGTCCACAGAGAAAGCAGGTAGCACCTGCCTGGGATCTTAATTTTGTTTTGGAAAAGTTAAAACTTTACCTACTTTTAAATCAGCTTATCAGGCTGATTTGTGGTTCTACTCTTGGAAAACAGCATTACTGATTGTACTGACATATGCAAGATGAGTATCTAAGCAAACATTCATTCCTATTTGGTGTTGCATAACAACTGGGTTTCTTTGAGAAAAAATCCATCATTTATGCATAAAGTGACTTTAAGACAAACTGTTCATCTTCCTATCTTCTTTCCAGAAACTAAAAAAAAAAACAGGCAGAAAAGATTCTTCATACTCTGGAGGTACATAGGCAACTAAAGGTTTACCTTGATAGAACTAAACTTTCAGGAAAGATGAACAGCTATTTATTTCCTATGAAGGTAAGGTATAAGAGCAACCCATGTCAAAACAGAATATTTCCAGATGGTTGCCCCTTGCTATTGCATTTTGTTATTCCCACCATAATAAGACACTTCAAGGCAAGGTCAAGGCTCAATCTATAAGGGCCTTGGCTTCATCTATGGCTCTTTGAAAAGGGTGGACTCTACAAGCATTCTAGAGGTAGCTACTTGGTCATCTGTATATACTTTTACAAAGCATTACAAACTACATTCGTTTTCCAGATGTAGAACAAGCTTTGATAGGACCATTCTCCAGGGGTTTCTAGACCCTCTTCCTTTCTACTAACAAACTGTATATGTTTTGATATTCTAATCACACAGCTAAGGCTACTGCAGCAGTGAACGAACATAATACAGTTGTATAAGTAAACTTAGCCTAACAGTACCTGCTCCCTCCCTTCATACCTCTTTTTTTGTTTATGTTTATGTTTATGCCAGGGTAAGGATTTGTATATCTATACCTAACTTTACCTTTCTTATTAGGACTGTAGCCGTTCCCCCTATTTTTACACTTGGCAAGAAAGTCCTGAAGCTTTTGGCACCAGGCTGCTGGTTTTGTACACTTAGAATTTTGTATAACTGGTAAACTGGGTGCATACAGAAAGAGTCCAAGGCTTTGGAACATTGGTTGACTGTTATATCCTTTGCAGAATATAACCCATGCAGCTGAGTTTGTTGTAGCAGTGATTTATTCTGCATAGTCTGTATATATTTACATATTTAGACAATTTAATAACAAACTCTTATACATTCCTTTTCAAATTATGATCTATTAAAAAGGTAGGGATGTGACAAGGTTACAAATTTGCAGATTGTAATTACACACTGTGACCTTGCCCTCAGAATTCTGCATTAAAGCCTATCAGAGAGACAAGTGAGTAAGATGCTTTGTCAAAATGAACACTCTTTGACAGAGTTACAAACAAATGCAGTGCAGGAGGATGAATAAAATGTGAAAACAGTAGATTCATACTGGTACACTGTTAATTTGTTTAAAGTTAAACAGAGTATGCTCATAGTTCTCTTTGCTCTAGCATTTTCTTACTAGTATAACACTAACTCACTTGCATCTGTAATGTTTTATCTACATCTGCCAGCTTTATGACCTTTTCAGGCACTGCATCAAAAGCTGTGCACTTAATGCTGTTTCCTCGTTGCTTTACTGTCTTTGCAAGCCCATTTTTATAATGCCTGTGATTATTTATTGCATATATCTTTCAGTTTTGTCTGAAAATGTAAATGATTAGTGTGCGAGAAATTACTTTTACAGATGCATATATATATATATATATATATATATATATATATATGTGTGTGTGTGTGTGTATAAATATTAAGTATGCAAAAAGATAAAGAACTGAAATGCAATATCACATCTGCTCTCAATGAGACACTGCAATGTATCATCTAATATTGGCTTCTGCAAATCTAGAGTGATTCTTGCATCCTCCAGAGTTATTCCAGGTACAATGTGGCCACTTTATTGGATTAAGGGGATATTAGAATAGTTGGACGGTATCCGAAGACAACTGCAGAGCAGAATAGGTGTAAGAGATGTAAAGCCACCTCAGCAGATCTTTTATTAATTCCAAAGTAACTGCTGTACACATTTAAATTCTACTGCATACATCATGAATAAGGTTTTTAGTGCTTTTTATTTATCCATGTTATATCATCATTGTTAGTTACTCCAGTGTTCGACCCACTGCCACATAAATGGTTTATTGGGTTATACAGTGAGCATTCCCTCTTCCAGGCAGTGGGTGTTAATCAACTGAACTGTTGGCTACATGGTGTTTTTGTACCATCTGTCTTTGTATCCCACCAGATCAGTGATATTAGTTGTTGTATAATCAATTAATGAGATTATTCTTTTAATATTCTTTTTCATTTGCCCTGTCACAGTAAACCTTGTTTCAGGATCTATTAACGATGGCAACATTACATTTAACTCTTGACAGGATTAATGTGGAACTTTTGTAATCTGTATTTATTCCAAAGCTATTTCTATTTTATGATCTAAAAATATATATATATGTATATGTATATATATATATATATATATATATATATATATATATATATATATATATATAGCCTTGATCCCATCTAAAAATTTATATTCCCCTCTGAATTTTTAATTTTGCTGCATTTAAATCTTCTTGGCTTTTAATCAAATAATTTCTTTATGTTTCCTGCATACAATTTGAAATCCATTAAATAAATCTAATTTAAAAGAGACCCAATGTATAATTTAGTTTACTTCTCCAATATCATGAAATTGAAAGTAATCATATTTTCTTTACTGAACTGCTCTTTAAAATGTTTACATCTTGCCAAGTATGAAGAAATATGATTAATTATTGTTAATGTTTTGTAATTTGCAGTAAGTCTAAATATAACAGCATTTTGAACAAAGGACAAAAAGTTAATTTAATCAAGTCAAACTTAGCACTCAGATAGTTAGAAATACAAATTTTATCACTTAATGTTTGGGTCTCAATATGATATTTTTTTCAGAGCTTTAGCAGAAACTGATAATCTAAGACCACTGCTAACACTAGAATATTTTTTACTTTAGATATAGCTAACATTACCCCCAGAATTAAGTTTCTTTTGATATTCATTGGTTATCA
Organism: Protopterus annectens; assembly: GCF_019279795.1. NCBI lineage: Eukaryota > Metazoa > Chordata > Ceratodontiformes > Protopteridae > Protopterus > Protopterus annectens. Next base: position 1,497,334,649 of record NC_056733.1, on the reverse strand, counting down.
TTGCAAACAACCCCTTGTTGCCAGTGTATAGAAGTATAATTATAGGCATAATAGCCTTCTTTTTGTATAATGTAGTGATTCCCTTCTATTCTCTTTACAGGAGGAATTTACTAAAATTGTATAATATCTGAAACCACAGTTCTTTATATCTTTTCTAATAGAGGGCTTTCTTGTAAGAATATAATGTCTGCCTTGTTTACTTAACAATGTTAGACTCCCTCTCCTATTTTGTTGCCACTATTCAAACAATTTCTGTTTTAAAAAACATTTTGTGGCCATTTTGTCTTCAAAAATTAAGTTATTCTATTGCTTTTATATTCTCTGTGAGGATTGTTATTCCTAAATAAGATGGGGTTTTCAAAGTTGTTTCTCATTTTAGTAAATTCCAGTAAATTTAAAAATTGCTCAAAAGACAAACCACAAAAATCCTCCCAAAATGTTTCAAAACATTATCTTGCCCATAATGGGAAATAAGTTTTTACTTCAGTTAGGATACCTGAACTAAACCAATCTAAAACTAGCTAGCTAACAATGTTATAGACCAGTCGCTGCTGAAGAGTACTATGCAGAAATGATCAACACAATATAACTGGACATATTTCATTATATTTCTCGAAATTAATCCTTATATTTAAGTTCAAATTAAGTGATATGTATTAACATAAACTCAGTAAATGCACCTGTACATTAACTTGTCACAATATTCTGCAAAGATATGAAAACAGAACAAAAATATATTTATGAGTATATTAAAATCATGCATGACAATGACATGATAGCAGTTATGCACAGTATTGGAGGACCACTGTAAGTCAATGCCTTTATTTGGCCATAGAATGTGAAAATCATGTCCATAACTATTAGTAAGGATTAAAAGGTAGTAGGTGAATGCTCCCATCTGCACAGAAAAAAAAACAGTTTGCAGATGTTTCACAGCAACATGTCCATAGTGCAAACTTCACTGTGCAATAGAGAACAACAGTTTCATTCAGGAGTATAGAAAGTTTAAAGTCTATGTTAGTATACCATTCAGTCAATGTACATAACATGCCAGTGTATTCACAGAGGAAAATGCATGTACTGTACTTTATCGATATTCATGTTAATAGACCTCTATGTAGCAATTGAGACAAATTAAACTATTAGATTGCATTATGATTACTCTAATTATTTAATTAATTAATCACTTCTAGAGCTGAGGTCACACCTGACAAGCAATCTCAGCAAGAGGGCAAAAAGCAAAAAGAATAAAATCAAAACAAAAAGAAAAAAAACATCACAGATTGTTAAGTATTAGTGTTATTCTTAATAAAGAAATTGATATAATGTGAAGCTCCTACAAGATTATTCCTAGAATTTGCTGTAAAAAAGTAACAGTGAAATAACTCTAGCAGATGATGACATTTCTTCATGGAAACTAAGAGAGAAATGTAAAGCAATATCTCTTAAGAAAAACAAAATATATATTCTGAAACACTGAAGAGCCAGAGATTTACTGCTCTAATGGAGAATCATCAATCGCTTTCTATGGCTGGAGGTAATGCTGTGGTTGACTATGAAAATTTGGTGTAAATCAGTGAGAAAGCTGAAATCAAATACAAGGTACAGCATGCATGTTGTTTGCTGAACTTGAAGAATATGTAACTAACACTGTTGAAAGAGGAAAGACCCATACTCTAAATGTGGAAAACTCAAGACAGTGCTCATATTGCTTTGCTATAAAAGGTAGCACACTTGTCTTTGATGCAGAAGGCTGTGGGTTCTATTCCCACACCTAGTAGCTCAGTTGCTGACACTGTAATGCAGTATGAGGGGTGTTGCAGCTGCACTCCTGAGTGTGTCAGCCTTCAGATGAGACATTAAGCTGAGTGCACATCTGCTTGACTTGGTGGTAGCTCAAGTGGATGTAAAAGATCCCATGGCACGTATCAAGAAGAGTAGGGAAAGTTCTCAGATACCTTGGCCAAATTTCTCCTAGCAGTATAAATACCACCTTGGATCTCCCCTGAAAAGAAGCTACTAGCCTAGTGGGACTAACATAGTCAACAAAGAAAAAATAAATAAATAAAAATAAAAATAGGATCTGACCACAACATACACCACATAAGAAGACAACAGACCATTTCCTATGACAGCAGGTGATAATGCATTCTATTCTATCTTTGACCAATAGTTGAAATAAAGGAATGCAAAGATAGGCAGGACAATCTTTGTTATTGCAGTGACCTGAATATCCCAAGCAAAACTGAAAGGGAACTCTAAAGCAATGATCCAGAGTAACAAACCTCATTCCTTGGTCAAGGATGGTCTGCACCTGTCCCCACTAGGCTTTCAGATATTGACTAAAACATTGTCCTCCTTCATAGAGCCTATTTTAGGCAGTGCCAAATTGACAAAGCTTACAACATAGAAAAATCAACCCAAGTGGCTCTAAAGGTGATATTGCCCAATGTCAAGAGTTTAAACAAGAAGTTATACTCCCTCCAAGCTCTCTTCACTTTGGAGAATGTAAACAACTGTGCAGTTACTGGGACATGGTTTAAAGCTCCTGAGGGTAGCCTGACATTACAAGGCTTCAGTACCTTCCACACCGTTAGACATGCAATTGCACAGACAGGGACTAAAGGTTGGTTAAATAGGATGATGAGTTGGAGTTTCTTCACATACAGATTATCATAGACAAAGTCCCATATCAAATCCTAGCCAGCCTCTATGTCACATGAAACCATAGCTCAAACTTAGACCTATCAGAGACACTCAGCAGTCATCCAAATACCATACTCACAGGAGATTTTAATTACACATCTATAAAGTGCATGCTACATGGCCACAAATTTGCAGGCACAGAGATTCCCAGACTACATAAAAACAAACACCCTAGACCAGATAGTGCATATGCCCACTAGCGGTACAAACATTTTGAACCTGACATTCATAAATATGGGAGAAAGCTACAACACCCCAGTGTCATGTTCTCTCTGGTAAGGTCAGATCTTAAAGTTGTCTCCTTCAAAATAACAGGAACTATTTCAAGTTAAACTACCTTTTATTAAGCGATAACCTGTCAAATTTCCAAGCCCTTCCATACCCAGATAACACAACAACCTTTGCAGAATTGTTCACAGAAACTCTGTACAACTGTGTCAGTAGTTGCACAGATGTAGCTGTACCTACCAGAAGTAAGCCCTAAACAAACTCTAAAAACAAACCATCCTGGTAGAATCCAAAAATTAAACAGGTTATATAGTAAAAGAAAAAAAAGTCATAGCTAAATTAGGAAGTGTAATTCCTCAAAAAGATCAAAAATCTCTCATCAAGCTAAACAGAGAAGTAAGAGGGCTAATCAAGTCCAAGAAAGGCAATCTGAAGTACAGGCAGCTTTAAAGGCAAAGAAAAAAAGAAAGGCCTTCTTTAGCTATGTCAAAAAAACGTAAAGGTAGCACACAACAGTGTGCCACGCTAGTTGTTAATGGAGCCAACAAATTCTGCTCCAGCTTTACCACCCTACTGACCCTAAGCCACCCAGGAAACACCATCAAACATAAGCCCTCCAGCTAGCAATAGAGAGCAGGTCCTTGCTGTGCTCTCTAAAGCCAAAACACGGCCTGAGTGGGCCATGATAATATCCCAGAATGCCTCCTACATAGCCCAAAATATGACCTATTAGGACCACTAGAGTCACTATTCAAATATAGCCACCAAACATGCTTTATTCCACTTGAATGGGGAGCATCCTTCTGCACAAGGGCAGGCCATCAACAGATCCCAGTAACTAAAGACCCATTAGTCTGACTAGTCTCATATGCAAAGCCATGGAATGAATGATCAGAAAAATGATTAACAATGGCATAGGAAACCTTCAGACACTGGACCCAACCCAGTTTGGTTTCAGTAAAGGCAGGTCATGCCTATTAAACCTGGTGGACTTCTTCAAGAAGATCACCAAAGTAATGGATGAGGGGGAAATGGTGCATACTGCCTACCTTGAGCTAACTAAGACACTTGATACAAAACCCCACTCAGGTGTTGTAAATAAATTCAAAGAATTAGGCATACAGACCTATATAACATGCTTGATAGCCATATGACTCACAGAGAGGACCCTGGAAGTTAAAATGGGAGAGACCACCTCCACTAAGAGGCTGGTCATCAGTGGAGTCCCTCAGGGCTGTGCACTGGGTCTGTTTCTCTTTGCCATCTACTTCTTGGAAATCAGGGCCATTGTCAAGATCTTCTGGCTGATCATGTTTGCAGATGATTGCAAGCTAAGAACAGTCATAAAATCCCCCCCCCCCCCCAGGATACTAATGTCTTACTGGAAGGTCTAGCAGATGATTGGTGCCAAACCCACAGCTTAATAATGAATCCCAAGAAATGCATAATACTAGTTTTTGGGAAGTCAGCCACCTTGGGAAAATACATCTATAGTAAATAATACATCATTGAGTAAATTGCAGCTCACTTTAAAAAGAACTGAGTAAAAACATTGTAAAGTTGTATTCTTTAAGCCTGCATGCTCACAGACCCTGGAAATCCTTGTAGCTTGGTATATCCCCACAGACCCAGGAAGTCCTTGTAGCTTGGTATAGCCAATCAAAAGCTTGTTTTCCCACCCCATGATGCAAGATTACTTCTAGGACCGCTTCAGCTGCCATTTTCAAACCCCTAGTGCCTAAGGGCCCAGTCGGCCATTTTTCTACACAAACAGTATGCTCGAACTGTTTTTTGCGCTTTTCACTGATTATGTGGTAAAGAAACAACTTAAAAAGCTAAGTGGCATGCATAGCAATAATTTTCTAATTCGCAAACCAGTAGAATGTTTAGAAAATTAGTGGAATTACCTGTAAAGTTTGTTAGCCAGGAGTGATTTTCTAAGCATATTTATTGACTGCATGTAGTAATTTTAACATTATAAGCTTGGTGACATAGTTTGCTGTGATATACTATTATGCTGGTTCAATAATCATGAACAGAAGTGTTTCCTAGCATTTAGCAAGTGGATTTAGCTGTACTGCCTTAATGCTGTAACTACTGACAGCATAAAACCACATAGGGAAAGCTGTGTAAAATTCACTGAACTTGCCTGTGCTGTAAACTACTGATCTGACTGATAATTGCAATCGAGTATAGAGAAATGCAGAAGCTGTGGTACTACTAATATTAATTAATGCCCTGCCTGAATGTATAATACTGTTTGCATGCTGTTATGTTAGCTATGTTCCATATAGAATCCATGCACTGACTCTATGTACCATACTAGTTCTTTCCACCTCACCTGTCCTTACCTCGAATGTCTCAATCTGTGCTGAAAAGAAACTATCATTGTGAAAACTACAAGAAAAGCATTCCTGCACTGTCCCTCACTAAGGAAAAGGACTGCAAGGTCTATATCTTAAGAGTAACTGTTGTGCTAATAGATTGCTTGGCTAAACTGGGTCTACGGCTAGCCTAGGATCCATAGTAAAAGATAGCTTAACAGTCTTAGACTCCCTAGTCAGGGTGCTGTAATAAGTAATAAAATAAGCATTCTGCAGCACAAACAGCCTGTATAACATGTTCCTCCTGCTTACTTCATCTCACAGTTGCTAAAGAAATAACAAATATCTGTACACAATTAAGTTTAAAATCTTTCTTACTCCCAACAGTCAGTAAAATTGTCTGGCTAAACTACAAACTTTGTTTAATACAATATTGAGTAAAACACAGCTCACTTTAAAAAGAAGTGAGTAAAACTGAGTAAATTGCAGCTCACTTTAAAAAGGACTGAGTAAAAACACTGCAAAGTTGTATTCTTTAAGCCTGCATACTCACAGACCCTGGAAATCCTTGTAGATTGGTACAGCCCCACTCCGCTCGCCCTGCCCCCAAATCTCACCTGCCCCAACTAGTGCTAAATTTAAGCCCGATAAACCACTCCCCCCAACTACAACCGATCATAGATAACCCACACATCCATACACCACCCCTTCCTGCCAACAACCCTCTTAATTCTCCACCCACATTCCTTACCAAGTACCACTACTATCAAGATGAAACCGTTTATGTTCCTCTCAGTTATATTGCCTGGGCTATATCTCCTCACCATCTATGAAAAACATCCCTATCTTGGCTTTCACCACCCCATATCTCATACCACCTCTGCTCCCACCTTGAGTGAATCAGACCAATCCCTAGCTCACTACAAACCTGTCCTCTCCACTTTTAACAACCACCAACTAACTAGACCATGGTCCATCTCCCCCAAAACTAGATATTATCATAAAATAATAAGTAAAGTGCTGAAACTAGTAATCACTATACAATTTACTCTGATGGGGGATGGAGACATCCAGCCTAACCCTGGACCCACCCTTCCCACAAGCTCCCAGCCCACTACCACCTTCAACATACGGACAAATTCAATGTCCCCTAATTCTCTCCTGACCTGTCACCTAAACATCAGGAGTATTAACAACAAGGTCCATAATCTTTATGCCATTTTAGCCACCTACTCATCTGATGTGTTATGTCTTACAGAAACCTGGCTAAAACCAGGAACTAAAAATGATGAGGTTATCCCACCAGGGTACAACATACTTAGACTAGACCAAAACAGCAGGAAAGGTGGAGGAGTAACAGTTCTGTTTAAAAACACAATAGATGTCACACTAGCCCCACAACAACCCCCCTTGTTCAATAATGCAGAAGTACTAGTTAGCAAATTACAGCTTAACAAAATTAAATCTATATTCATTGCCTGCATTTATATCCCCCCCAGGCAACAATGCAAATACCCCAGAAGACTTCCTCCAATGGATTTCCAACACATACCAGCAAGAAACTATTGTGTTAGGAAACATTAATACTGACTGGAACAGTTGTTCCTCTGAATCTCCCATCACCCATGTAAGCCTTCACAGCTATACCCAACTTGTATCCTCACCCACCAGAATAAACAAATCCAACTACAAAGGCAGTATCCTGGACTGGATTCTTATCAACAATCACCAAGACCTGTATAACACAGGTATCCTCCCAGATGATATAAGTGACCACCTACTCACTTACATCATTAATCATAAAGTAGATAACCACCACCAAGTTCTATAAAAATCTATCAGAAACAACAAGAACTTTAACTCCACTGACTTTCAGAATGAACTTAGAGCATGCAATTGGGCCATACTTAAAGAACTTCCTTTAGATGATGCTGTAGACTATCTTAATTCTAAATTCCTCTCCATTCTAGATTCCCACGCTCCTATCCACACCCTCAGAGCCAAAACTAAGACTGCCCTCTGGCTCTCTAAAGTAACCAAAACCAAAATCATAGCAAGAAATAAAGCATGGGACAATTGGTGCACCTCCAAAGACCCACTTGACCATATTAAATTCTAACAACTAAGGAATGATACCAAGAAAGCCACATTGTTAGAAAAAATTTGGGCAGGCATAAACAAACTGCTCCAACCTGGCCTAACCTCCACCCCCACCCCCTCAACTTGCGACCTTAAAACTCTAGAGGAAACTGCTAACATAATTAACAATTTTTTTACCAAAACCATCCAATCACTAGCTAGCCAACTACCCCCCACCAGCTCCTTTCAAAACTCCTCCACAACCACTACCCCACTCCCTTTTGCCTTTCAACCTGTATCTACATCGACCATCCGATCTCTAATTAACAAACTAAAGCCCACTACTCTGGCAGCTGATCTCCTCCCACTGGAATATTTACGAAAAGGGGCAGATGCCATTGCATACCCTGTCTCGATCATAATAAACCGCACCTTGGCTGAAGCCACTATCCCCTCTCTCTGGAAGGTTTCCCATGTCATTCCCCTTCATAAAGAAGGGAATTCTTTAGACCTCTCAGACTTCCGACCAATAGCCATACTATCACCACTGGCCAAAATTATTGAAAGGTGCGTCCACAAACAATTAATGCACTATCTCACCCAAAATAAACTACTGGCCAACTCTTAGCATGGTTTTAGGCCACACCACAGGCACCACATCAGCCCTCCTATCCTTCTCTAACTCTATCAACATTAGCCGAAACAATAACAAACTTACCTCAGCTCTCTTCCTACATCTCTCTAAGGCCTTTGATATGGTCAATCACTAACCGCTCTCCGTACCCTGAAGGAACTGTCACTGAATACTATCAAATGGTTCCAATCTTACCTGTCTGATGGACAACAAGCAGTTTTATGGCAGAATACCCTATCCACACATCTACCCATTACTCTAGGAGTCCCCCAAGGCTCCATACTAGGACCACTACTCTTCTCAGTCTTTATCAATGACCTACCCACCATCACTCCCAAGGCCACCTGCATCCAATACATGGATGACTCTACTTTAATATGTACCACATCCTCCTCAACTGAGCTTATGACCCTAACCCATAAAACTTTCAGTGATGTAGAAAAATGGTTTGCAAACCATCAGCTTCTATTAAACCCCAACAAAACTAAACTGATCATCTTTTCCCCCACCTGCAAATCCTCCTCACCATTCTTTACTATATGTTCCAACAATAACACTATTATATCCCCAAGTACGCACACAAAACTCCTGGGTGTCACAGTCAATAACATCTGTCAACAAAAAAACGGGCTCCCTATACAGGATCAAACCGTTCCTCACTCCTTTTGCAAGAACCACTATCACTCAGTCCCACCTATCTGCCCTCCTCTATGCTGCCCCCCCTCTTTACTAACCTGAACTAAACCACCCTTACCAAACTTGCTAGTTGTTACAACCATATTGCTAGATTTTCCATAGGTGCTACCTCTAGGACCCACCATTGTATCAACCTAACTCAACTAGGATGGCTGGAGTGGTCCAGTCTTGTCCGATACAACCAACTTATAATAACCCACAAAATACTATATCAACCTGAAAAAACACCAGCACTAAATAAGATCATCAAACCATACAGCAACCTGAGGTCACTACGCTCTGCTGACAAACTGCTGGTACAAACAACTAAGAGCATAAATGTGGCTGGGGACTCTCTATTCGCTAACTCAGTAGGCAAACCTTGGAATATGCTACCTGCCGAACTTACTCACCAATCCTCCTTAACCCAGTTCAAAAAAAGCCTCAAATTACACTTCCAACAGCATTGGCAGTATCCCTGCTTAAACCCCGACTAATCACCACCCACTGTTCCTGCAAACTCTTCCCTAAGCATTTCAATCATATACTCTAATAAGTGTATGAATTCTTGAAGGGACTTAGCCCATAACTGCGTGTATTATTGTCTGAAATTGAAGCCACATGATTTTGATGTTGTCTACTATGTTTTATCTAAGTTTGTAACCCTACTGAAAACTGCATACTATACTTATCTCTAAATGTTTCTCTTGTTCCTAATGTATTTGTACTCTGCTTTCTGGAGCTTTTCTCCCTGCGCCTCTGCTGAAAATGGACATATATCCAGTTGGACTTTCCCAGTAAACAAATGTAAAATAAATAAAATTAATACAACACCCCTAAGAGTAGACCCAGTCATCAGGAATTTATGGACACATGTAGATAGCCACCTGGCTTTAGAACAACATGTGTCTGAGGTAGTAAGAAAATCATTCTCTGTCACTAACTTATAAGTAAAGGCATGGAATCTTACATCCAGGGAAGTCATTGTGCCACTGTATTCTGCCCTCATTGGGCCCATAATTGAGAATTGCATCCTGTTTGGTATGTATCTGACCAGGCACATGCAACAACTGGAACATCTTTAGTGGTTCCTCACAAAAAAGAATACAGGGTGTAAACACAATGCCCTGTGTGAATCACCTCAAGGCCCTATTTCTGTACTCTGTCTCCTGCAGGCTGGTGAGAAGTCATCTATGCCTGGTGTACAGGGCATCCATGGATCCTGCTTTGATGGTCCTTTTGCACACCCACAGAATGCGCAGCATCAGAACCACAAGATCTAAAATCCTAAACTTTGCTTACAGCATAAATAGGAGGAACAGGAATTGGAGGAACAGCTCTGTATCTCAAGAGAATTCTCATTCTCTGGAATAGGCTGCCATCCCTGTGAAGCAGAGCCTTTCCCTAACTCTATTCAAACATAACCATGACCAGTGGATGGGAAATCAAAGATTCACCCCTGGTCTGACCCCTATGTCTCTGATGGACAAACACAGACATTAAATCATGCCCTAGCTAAAATACCACCATAAACTAAAGTGTAAGGACATTAACTCATGGGATACATTTGAGTTGCATGGCTAGGCTTATAAGGCCTTAGTGATCAATAGCCCAACATCAAATTATGAACCTATTAGTGGCTCTTGCTACACTATAAGGCTATACCTGCCATAAATGCATAAACTATTACAAAAATGAAATGATATTTATCTATCTATATATATATATATATATATATATATATATATATATATATATATATATATATATATATAAAAATGTAAATGTTCATTTATTCAAAATCTTAAATCTCTGAAAGTTCTTCACCGATTGCTTTGAAATTTTCACACAATGTTGCATTCGAATACGCGCATGTTTTTATATACCTACTATTATATAGATGTCACACTTTGCATTCGAATATGCGTGTGTTTTTATATACCTACTATGGATTCTATATATTTGTATACAAATATGCAATTTTATATGTTTTGTCATAACTTTCTTACTTCTTCTCAGTGCAATCGATCTGCTTTAGTTCATCCAAATAATGCCTCGCAGAAGATCAAACTTAGGTCATCGTACTCGCAGAGCGGAAGCAGTGCGACGAGTAATTGCAAATCAAACTGAGGAAGAATGGGTATCAGCGAACGAGCGAAACAGACAAAGAATGGCTCAAATATGTGCCGAGGAAGCAGCAGAGTGACGTGCAGCCAGACTTGAGGATGCATGGTTGCGAGCACAGCGATAGCGTTCTGCAGCTTCAGATCTGCTAAGTTCTCCTCGATCGACACCAGAGGACTAAATAAATGCTTGCCTGAAATACTCTACTTTGTGGTGACACGTAAAGACATTAAAATTAACTACAAATATGCGTGTCCAGCTGCAAAACGATCGATCAGCTGAGATATTCTCACATCAATTGCTGGAAATTTGGAACGGAAAGGTGCCGGTTGATCTGACCTCAGGACGAATTTCATTGCCTCATAACTTCTGCAATTTAGTGACGTCAAAAGAAGAATTGGTTGAAAAGTATTTCCCAATATTCAAACCAATTATAAGAATCACGATTGGCTGACTGAACGAGCTATTCTTGCGGCCAAGAACAAAGACGTCTACGAACTTAACAATATTATTCAGTCTAACATTCAAAGCGAGGCAGTCACATACAAGTCCGTCGACACTGTTGTGGAAGCAGATGAAGCGGTTAATTATCCAACAGAATTTTTGAATTCACTCGATCTGCCAGGGATGCCACCGCATGTACTGCAATTGAAAATCGGGGTGCCAATTATCATGTTGCGAAATATCAACCAGCCAAAGCTTTGCAATGGCACAAGGCTTGCAGTAAAAAAATTAATGAGCAACGTCATAGGGGCAACAATCTTGACAGGACCTTTCAAAGGTGAAGATGTCCTCATTCCCCACATTCCTATGATTCCAACGGATATGCCATTTCAATTTAAGAGATTGCAATTCCCAATTTGATTGGTGTTTGCAATCACCATCAACAAAGCTCAGGGCCAATCTTTAGAATTGTGCGGATTGCTTCTCACATGGACAATTATATGTTGCGTGTTCTAGAGTCGGCAAACCAGACAATCACTATATCTGCACAGACAATGGAACAGCAAAAAATATTGTATACCCACAAGCATTGTGAAATTAAACATATTAGAAACGTGCGCTTTCTCTTTTCTTTCTTTTCCATTTAACCAGACTGAGCCACAGCAACGCGTGGCTGGGTACAGCTAGTATATATATAAAGATATATAAAATATATATATATATATATATATATATATGGTTCTACCTGACATAATCGAAACCACACAACACCGACAACCACATCACCGACACCACATATTCGACAGTCCATAAACACGAAACCACACATAACCGACAACGAAATAACCGACGGTACACAAACACGAAACCCCATACACTGCACACACCACAATAACAATTAAAACAAAACACATCCCCATTCCACAAACCACACACACAACACAAGCACACCAAAATCCTTACAAGCCCACACTAAACCTTACCCTAACCCTAAGGTCCGTCACTATCGCACACTTACCTACCTCCCTAACCCTAACTCACTTAACCCGCCTATCGCTCCTAACCCTAACTCACTTAACCCACCCTATCGCTCCTAACCCTAACTCACTTAACCCACCCCTATCGCCCCTAACCCTAACTCACTTAACCCACCCTATCGCTCCCTAACCCTAACTCACTTAACCCACCCCTATCCCCACAGACCGTCAATCTCCACACTTACCTGCTCGCACCCTAACGTCCGTCACTACCGCATACTCACACAGCCTTTCCCCATGTCGGCATCCTCGGCGTTGGTGTTGTCATCCGTCGTGTCGGTCTTCTGCATTGTCGATGTTCTGCCACTCGCGATTCGCGTCGGTCTTCTTCGTTTTCGATCTTCTGGAGCTCCGAATTCCGCTGTCGGTCTTCTGCGCTGTCGACGAAGTCAGGTAGAACCATATATATATATATATATATATATATATATATATATATATATATAATTAGCCCAAACATTCACATTTGCACTGAAACGTATATTAAAAAATGTTCTTTGTGCTGTCATAAGCTCCGAAGCATTCTAAGCAGCAAAAATGTTTTATATTAGTAAAATGTTTTTTTGAATAAATACAACTAAAATGGCAATTTGCATACTAAAATATGCTAATTCATGCCTTAAAGGCATCACTGCACTGCAATATATAATATAATAAAATCAAGCTATTCTTCTTCTTCTTTTGGCTGCTCCTGTTAGGGGTCGCCACAGCAGATCAACTGTTTCCATTTCTTCCTGTCATCTGCATCTTGCTCTGTCACACCAGCCACCTGCATGTTCTCTCTCACCACATCCATAAACCTTATCTTAGGCCTTCCTCTTTTCCTGTTACCTGGCAGCTTCATCCTTAGCATCTTTTTCCCAATATACTCTGCATCCCTCCTCAGCACATGTCCAAACCAACGTAATCTTGCCTCTCTGGCTTTGTCTCCAAACCTTCCAACCTGGGCTGACCCTCTAATATACTTATTCCTAATCCTGTCCATCTTCATTACACCCAGTGCAAATCTTAACATCTTCAACTCTGCCACGTCAAGCTCTGACTCCTGCCTTTTTGTCAATGCCACTGTCTCCAACCCATATAACATAGCTAATCTCACTACCCTCTTGCAGACCTTCCCTTTCACTCTTACTGGTACTCGTCTGTCACAAATCACTCCTGACACTCTTCTCCACCCACTCCATCCTGCCTGTACTCTCTGATTCACCTCTCTTCCACACTCACCATTACTCTGAACTGTTGATCCCAAGTACTTAAACTCATCCACCTTCCCCACTTCTACTCCCTGCATCCTCACCATTGTTCTATCCTCCCTCTCATTCACACACATATATTCTGTCTTAGTCCTGCTTGCCTTCATTTCTCTTCCCACTAGAGCATATCTCCACCTCTTCAGGGTCTCCTAAACCTGGTCCGTACTCTCACTATAGATCACAATGTCATCTGCAAACATCATAGTCCACGGGGACTCCAGTCTGATCTTGTCTGTCAACTTGTCCATCACCATTGCAAATAAGAAAGGGCTCAGAGCTGATTCTTGATGTAATCCCACCTCCACCTTAAACGCATCTGTCACTTCCACCGCAGACCTCACCGCTGTCACACTACCCTCGTACATATCCTGTACCACTCTTACATACTTCTCTGACACTCCCGACTTCCTCATACAATACCACAACTCCTCTCTAGGCACCCTGTCATATGCTTTCTCTAAATTCACAAAGACACAATGCAACTTCTTCTGACCTTCTCTGTACTTCTCCATCAACACTCTCAGAGTAGTGCTCTTTCCTGGCATGAAACCATACTGCTGATCACTAATCATCACCTCCCTTCTTAACCTAGCTTCCACTACTCTTTCCCATAACTTCATGCTGTGACTGATCAGTTTAATCCCTCTGTAGTTACTATAGCTCTGCACATCACCCTTATTCTTAAAAATTGGTACCAAAACACTTTTTCTCCATTCCTCAGGCATCCTCTCACTTTCCAAGATTTCAGTAAACAATCTAATTAAAATCTCCACTGCCATTTCACCTAAACACCTACATGCTTCCACAGGTATGTCATCGGGACCAACAGCCTTTCTGTTCTTCGTCCTCTTCATAGCTATCCTTACTTCCTCCTTGCTAATCCACTGCACTTCATGATTCGCTATCCGCACATCATTAACAAACTAAATTATTATTTAAGTTAGACATGGACTTTCACAAAAAATGAAATGACTGGCTTACCTCTGTTTAGAACTATATAAACTTTATACAGTTTCAAATAATAATGCCAATTATCAGCATTTAATTAATTTTCTTTTTGTTTTCATTTCATACTTCTTTCTTTATTACCCCCATATCAGATATTCTTTACCCTCCCTTTCACAGAAACATAAACAACAAAATTGTTTAATTCACATAAGATTTATTACATGTATCATTTCAGTCTCATTTCTTTGTCATCATTTATGTTTGTTTTGTTTTTTTCTGGAACAACTTGTTTTCAGTTTATTCCTATCACATTTTATCTTTAGAGCTGAGTAACTCCAGTCTATTTCTTCACGGAAAGATGTTGCCTTTTTATCAGTGACAACCAAAGATGGGGAGCTGTGGCAGATTTTTGGCACTACTGGAAAGCCACCATTCCTTGACTGTTACCGCTAAGAAAGGCAGCGCTCTTCCAGGTGTCTCACAGCAGGGTAGCAGAGGCATCAGTGCATGACATTAGACCTCGACAAGGAATTTTGTTAAACATATTGAAAACATCCTTAGGAAGTTGTTCCTACATTTAAAGCTTTATTATAAAATCTCCCATTAACTTTCACTTTCAGCCAGAAATAAATTATCTAGAAATGTTCTTATATCAGAAAATGAATATGAACTACCAATAATAGTTTGGCATTTCAGGTTAAATGCACACACATTATAGATGGCATTAAACAAAATATTTAGGTTTGTCCAGCCAGGTGAAAACCTGACTCATCATTGCCATTTACTTGCAACCTGTAAGTGGCTACCAGTAACTGACAGAGCTACTGTCTTATTTAGCTCACAGATGTACAAAATAATCACATATGGGCAATTCTCCCCATTAAAATGTAAGATGGAAGTCAAACAACAAAATTACTCTCTCTCAGAAGAATGTGAAGAAAACATAGCCCTCATTAGACCCACATTTAAAACTACAACTGGAGAAATAGCCTCCTCCAAGCTTAAACCAGCCAGTTGAAACCATTTGCCAGCAGACATAAAGAAACAGAATACTACTGAACAGTTTAAACCGAATATAAACTAATACTTGCCAAAAGAATTATCCCATGCTTACTTTAAAAACGATGGTTGAATATGACACGTATATCTCATCTATGCAGGTCCTCAATGCCTAAATATTTAATACACTCTTATGAAAATCCATGACTTCAATTGGACACATTATGGGCACATTTTGTATATTTTATGTTTACAGTGCTTTGTGATGAGACATACAATCCTGTGTATTTAAGTCCGACTGTTCACCGCCTACCTGATGTTTTGTTAATGTAGTGGATGTAATGGTTGATACTTCATGTATCGTTAACTTGTTCTTTGGACATGGATCATGACTGACACAGGTCTTTTGATCATTATCAAAGTGAACAAACAAATAAATAGACTGACACACGTGTGTGTGTGTGTGTGTGTGTGTGTGTGTGTGTGTGTGTGTGTGTGTGTGTGTGTGTGTGTGTGTGTGTGTGTGTGTGTGTGTGTGTGTGTGTGTGTGTGTGTGTGTGTGTGTGTGTGTGTGTGTGTGTGTGTGTGTGTGTGTGTGTGTGTGTGTGTGTGTGAGAGCATAGTGAACAATCTGGAAATACAACATCCTGAATTTAAAAATCACCTAACCTACCAAAAAACAGATTAAACAAAAATTTACATTCCTTGAAACCAAAACACAAAACACAATCAAACCCACACACAACTAATCTCAAGCAAAAAGAAATGTGATTTACTTTTACAATCGGTAAAATACCACTCCCTCCACAGAAAAAAAAAAATAAAACCCATGAAATCACCAACTTGCCTCTTTAGGCAAAAATTACATTTTTGAATACTGAAGAATATGTATATAGTTTCTTAGTTTCATAGTATAGTACTAGACTATCTGCCCTAGGGCATTTATAAGCCTAGCCAAAGTGTATGTGGCTTTCGCCACCCATGTAATGATACAAAAGTGTACAATTTAAATTAAATTTAGTTTACTGTGCCTCTATCTAGCAATGACACAGAGATGACCCCCGGGGTAAACCTACGATCACCCATCCATTCATCCAGATTTCTCTTGAAGAGAGTCAGTGAGGGGCTCTGCCTAACATGGGCAGGTATCCTGTTCCAGAGTGCGGGAAGCCTCTGGGTTATGAATCTGTCCCTCCAGCATGTCCTATTCATATTTGTGCTGAGGTTTAGATCTTTAGCTCTCATGGCTCTGATGGATTTGGATTTTTGAGGTGGAGCATGTCCATTAATTCTGAATTGGACATGGCCTTGTACGTAAGGCACAGATCACCTCTGAGCAGGCGGTATGCTACTGAATAGAGTTGGAGCTTTTTCAGTCTGGCAGCATATGACATATGCTGGAGACCCTTGATCCTCTTGGTAAGGTACTTTTGGGGTCTCTCCAGCTGCTGCAGGTGCCGGGTGAGGTACATACCAAATGGGGCATTGTACTCAATCATAGGCCTGATAAGGGAGGAATATAAGGGTACAATGACATCCTTTGATCTGGATGTGAATCCCTTCATGATAAGGTGGGCAAGGTAGAAGGTCTTTCTAACCACTTTGGCGACGTGGGTGTCAAATGAGAGGTCACTGTCAACTTGGGTCCCCAGGTCTCTGATTACTTTTTCCATACTTAGTGGATTACCACCTATGTGGTAATTTGTGAGTACTTTGTTTTTTCCAAAGGGGATGTGTATATATATGTGTATATATTTTTCCAGAGCTGTCACAGGGTCACATCTTTGACAAAGCACAAAAAAAGATGAATTTAGGAAAATGTGGTTCTTTCACTGGTTCCACATGCATTTCTTGGATGAATCTTCACTTTGTTCTTTTTCACAAATATCTCATTTACTGGTATCTTAAATCCCGCAATGAAAAGGCCTTCAGAGTTCCACAGGTGCCGCACCTTGGAAAAGCCATCCTTTGCCATGCTTTTGTCTTCTTATCCAAACGTGAAACACTTCAGTTAAGTCCATACACCTCACACACCATTTTTAAAAGTTTACTGAAAAAGGTTGGAATCTTATAGTGTTGAACACATTAGCAACGAATATGAATGCCCTAACTCGGTTACCAACAAACATGTATTTCATGATCAACACATACAACAATAAGGCATTCAGACCTTAGTACAGTTGCCATTAAACAAGTAGATAAATGATTTTCTAGTTTATAATGTTTATCTTCATCCCTGAGCTAAGTTATTATTGAAAAGATCTGAATATATGCAAATTGATGACAGTCTTTTATCCTCCCCTGGCTTAACTTACTTTACCTTATATATAGTAATGGACCGCTGACTGTTTTCTTTGCATAATGTTAAGAGTTCATAGTCTGAAAACAATAGTTGTGTTTTGTCTGCAGTAATAAATATGACAATATATATTTGGTACTATAGATCCCATCAGCATCAATACTTATTCTTCCTATTTGATGCATGTGGCTACATGTAAAATCTGCAATACCTTTTATGTGGAGAAAATAGTAAAGCCATTATTGCAGTGTATAAAACATCATACTTAAGTTATAAAAAAAACAGTAATCTCTGTACAGATATTCTGAAAAGTGTAATGATTTAAAAATATTTTTTATGTTCAAAAGAACTGAACAGAATGATTGGTTGAATTATTTAAATTTACTTTTAGAAAAGAAATGCAAAGTTAATTATGACCTAAAACATGCATTTCACCTAGGCTTAATAAGGTAAAAAGTCTCAAGCCTATATTGACTGCAAAAATATTTGGTAATCATTTTGAATGCTGCGTCTTGCAGTTCTTGCAATGTAAGTTGTACTTGATTACTCTCATATTTGCTATTGTATTTATTACTGCCATTTTTGTCTTTATTTTATATGTATATACGTATATATGTATATATAACCAAGTCCAGGAGGATGAGGTGCCCAAAACAAAACCAATAAACAGGAAAAAAACACCAGCAAGCCGTAACCACCTTAAAACATTTAATGTGTTCCACAGCAAGCAAAGCACAACACAGCACACAATGACAACGCTGAAACTACTACCAGTTCGTTTTTGCCTCCAACTTCATCAGAAAAGTTTAAGTTTTGGCAGTGTGCAAAGGTATAAATGGGGAGGGGTTTGGACTGTCATCATTTTTCTGATGAAGTTGGAGACAAAAATGAACTGGTAGTAGTTTCAGCGTTGTCATTGTGTGCTGTGTTGTGCTTTGCTTGCTGTGGAACACATTAAATGTTTTAAGGTGGTTACGGCTTGCTGGTGCTTTTTTCCTGTTTATTATTATATATGTATGTATACATATATATATATATATATATATATATATATATATATATATATATATATATGGATATAGATGGATCCCTATCATATGATAGAAACCTCATTTGACTAAAACTCATTTGACTGAGACCATCAGACTGAAATTTCAAAAGACTGAAAAGTCACTTAACTGAAACCCATAAGACTTAATTTCAACATACTAAATTTTAAACTGGACCATATAAGACCAGACTAGGTGAGGGGCTATGCCCCCCACCCCCTAACTATATATACTAACTCCAGGATCGCACTACAGTGGGGAAAAAGGCATAGTAGTGGCAGCATGTGGACTACTGTAAGGTAAGTGAAAGGTATATACACTTTTCCCCACTTCAGTGCTATCCCAGAGTAGTATATATAGTTAGGGGGGCGGGGGGCATACCCCCCACCTAGTCTGGTTTTATATGGTCCAGTTTACAATTTAATATGTTGAAATTCAACATTATGGGTTTCAGTCTTATGGGTTTCAGTCAAGTAACTTTTCAGTCTTAAAAATTCAGTCTTATGGTCTCAGTCAAATGCGTTTCAGTCAAATGAGGTTTATATATATATATATATATATATATATATATATATATATATATATATATATATATATATATATATATATATATATATGTCTACCTGATAACACCGACAATGAAATAACCGACACGAAAAAAACGAAAAAAAGAAAGTTCAAAAACACGAAAATTCACATGCCCGACAAACCAAAATACCGACAATCAACAAAACAAATACCTTTCCCGTAAAACACACACACAACACAAGCACACCAAAAACCTTACAAACCTACACAAAACCTTACATACACAACTATCTATGCACTAACCTTAACCCAAACCCTAACCCTAAGGTCCGTCACTATCGCACACTTACCTTATCCGCACCCTAACCCTAACTCACTTAATCCGCCCCTAACCCTTAACTCTATCACTATCACACACTTACCTTACCCGCACCCTAACCCTAACTCACTTAATCTGCCCCTAACCCTCAAGTCTTTCACTATCACACACTTACCGTACCTGCACCCTAACCCTAACCCTAACTCACTTAACCCACCCCAAACCTAAAGTCCGTCACTATCGCCCACTTACCTGATCCGCAGCCTACCCCAACATCCGTCGCTATCGCACACTTACCTTAACATGTCGGTGTTCTCAGAGTCGGGATTCTCAACTGTCGGTCTTCTCCATTGTCAATCTTCTGGTGTCGGTGTTCTCGTTGTCGGCGTTGTGGAAATTTGTTTTCAGGTAGACCCATATATATATATATATATATATATATATATATATATATATATATATATATATATATAGATAGATATAGAATATAGATATGTATATGATAGTTTTATTATTAATAAGATGATGGGTTGAGTAGTATGCTGAGTTTTAAGTCGTGTTATCTCAACTGTATTCAGTCAGTTGGACTTTTAAACATATTAGTCTGAAAAATCCATTATTACTTATGAATGAAAGTGCTAACTCCAAATAAAAGTTGGTTTGGAGTCTAGATGGCCACATTTCAGTTAGGTTGGTGATGTTTTATATGCATATGTGTATGAGTGTGTGAGTGTGTGTGTGTGAGTGTGTGTGTGTGTGTGTGTGTGTGTGTGTGTGTGTGTGTGTGTGTGTGAGGACACAAGAAGCACGGGTCTGTATTAGAAGAGCGAACACTTAAAATAGCGAATGTTGAAAGCTTGGATCAGCAATTTTTTTCCCAGGGAAAAAAATCGCTGATCCAAAAAAAAAAAGAATGTACAAACAAAATAAAGTGGGGGTCTTTGCCCCCACCCCACAATGTGGGGTTCTGTGCCCCCCACACATCCCCAACTTTAATATGCCAACTCTGAGATTGCACCACAGTGGAGAAAACAGCAAAGTCCTGAGAACGGCCCAGCAATTTTTTTTTTCCTGGGAAAAAAATCACTGTGCTGTGCCTTCGACATTTTACGGTTTCGGGTTTTCAAGTTCGATAGAAGAGCGTTCGCTATTTTAAGCGTTTGCTGTTCTAACAGAACCCAGAAGCACACTGCAAAATTGCACAATGGGCATTCTTCTCAACATGTTTGCACAAGAAATCAGGACAAAGCTAAGAATAATATGCAAGCAAAGCCCAAAATCAGGGACATATTATACTTTCTGCTCTTATAAACTTTGAAAGTTTCTAGAATAGGTTTAGAATCGGTATGCATTTTTTGAAGGATTGGAAGTCTGAAAATCAAATGTCTGCCATCATTTAGTGACTTTAGACCTCTACAAACTTTCCAGAAACCACAACTTTTATGAAGACTAGACCAAAATATGAGGCAAACATTTGGACTTTCTGCAAAAATCATGACAGTTGAGAGGTAAGATGATGGTTTGCCAAATGTCACTCTCAGATTTTTACTTCTGTAGTGCTACAGCTATAAATACAGAGCAGCTAGGACTATAGTGTGTGCCTGCTATATAACCCCAAAAGCGATCTGTCACATAGCAGAGTAGTGCTATCAGTCAATGACTGCAAAATCCACATGCGTTACAAATGAAGACCTGCATGGCATGTAGGAATGGATAACAAGGCAAGTGCAAGTGAAAAAAATATCTGAATTCTGCTGCCATATCTTCCTATGTAGTCTAGCCATAATGGGTGCACTGTAGTACAAAGTGCTGCCAGATGGGTACATCTATGGGTGTCTGTGATGGCTGTTTCCTGGAGGGTAATACGTAGTGTATAAAATGGTATGTTTAGTGCCACATATGTACACTTGTCAGTGTCTTTCTGACAATATTTATTGTTGGGTGATGTGTAGGCTGTGGGATTTCAGGACACAGCAGCACATAGACACATGGGCACATTCTATGGTGTGTATAACATGGTGTGATGTAGCACAAGATTGGACAACAATGGGTGCCTGTCTGATAAGGATTCCTATAGAAAGGTTTGCAAGGTGTATGATGATAAGTCAGAATTTCACATAGGCACATCTGTGGGCACTTGAAAGATAATGCTTATCAGTGAGCATAACTGGGGATTCTATACCAAACAGTGTAGAAGGTGGTGAGCAAGGTGTGAGATGGTATATCATAGCACCACATGGGTACATGTGTGGATGCCCATCACACCATATTTACTGATGTGTTGCATACCAGATACACACTGTTATATCATAGCACCACAGTGGTACATGTGCGGCTGCCCATCATATCATATTTACTATAGTGTTGCATACAAGATACACTCTGGTATATCATAGCACCACATTGGTACATGTGCAGCTGCCCATCATATCATATTTACTATAGTGTTGCATACAAGATACACTCTGGTATAGCATAGCACCACATGGGTACATATGTGGATGCCCATCATACCATGTTTACTGTTGTGTTGCATACAAGATACATGCTGGTATATCATAGCACTACATGGGTACATGTGTGGATGCCCATCATACCATATTTACTGTAGTGTTGCATACAAGTTACATGCTGGTATATCATAGCACCACATGGGTACATGTGTGGATGCCCTTCATACCATATTTACTGTAGTGTTGCATACAAGCTACATGCTGGTACATCATAGCACCACATGGGTACATGTGCAGATGCCCATCATACCATATATACTGTAGTGTTGCATACAAGCTACATGCTGGTATATCATAGCACCACATGGGTACATGTGTGGATGCCCATCATACCATATTTACTGTAATGTTGCATACAAGATACACTCTGGTATATCATAGCACCACATGGTACATGTGTGGATGCCCATCATACCATATTTACTTTAGTGTTGCATACAAGATACACTCTGGTATATCATAGTACCACAAAAGCACACCCATAGGTGTTTTATTGTATTACATATTAAAGGTGGAGTGTGTGTAATGTATGATGTCTCTGTAAGATGTTGCATGAAGTTGGCATAATGGTCATGGTGCCTACCTCAAAGATAAAAGGTACAGGGTTTGATATTTACCTTCAAAGGGAAACTAGCTAGGCTCAAAATGGCCTGCAAGGGCAGCTAGCCTAGTACTTACCTATAAACCAGAGTAGCTACATATTAAACCATGGATCTCATAAGAAGAAGTGCAGTGCTGTGATTGTTATTTTGTGGTGTTGCATAAGACATCTCTACCACCATTATTTATAAGATGTTTATTATAATAAGTTGTGCAGGGTGTATGACATATGTGTTTCCTCCTGGGGGTGCCTTTTACAAATTGTCTATCATATTGTCAACTGTGGTGTGCATGCATGTCAACAGAAATGTACTTCATGAGACTGTAACTCTATTCATAATGTATCAGCACAATACAGCTGATATCTGGACTGATGGTGACCATTCCCTATATATAGTGCCAGGTAGAGGTAGACAGCTTTCCATTTATCCAACCATATTTTCACCTTATGTACAATTCCACAGATTTCATGGACATTTGCCTGCTCTACAACATAAACCTCAAGCATCCATTATGATACACCATTCCATGTGTAAAGCACATTCTCAGTGAAAATATGTATTTACATATATGGGGGGATGGGTACTTACAATGAGCTTTGTATGTCTCCAACAACATCACCTTCTGACCTTGCTGTTCATAATGAACCCTCTACATTCCCTAAGGATATGTCACAGATCCATGCAGTGCTATCCTTATAACATCAAGTATTTGAATTCATTAGATTTTGTTCATATAGTCAAATGGCCACATGTTCCCCCACACTCCATGCACTATTTTGTTTACCTTACACTGAGTACATTCCATCACTGTGCTTCCTTACTCAAGTTGGCCTTTCAGACCTGAGAACTCAACACAGACCCTCCCCATGGAGCATGGGTTGTGATCCATACCTCCCTGGTTATATGCTATATCACCCTGACACAACCACTGCCTTTTATGGATACTTGCCATTGTAACCTCCCAGTGCTCACATGGTTCCATATATTAATAGTATCTATACATCCTGATCCAGTCACATGCCCCATTGACACCAGTGATATTGTATGGAAATGATAGCTCATATCTAGTGGGAATGTGGATCACCATCTTACAATAAAGCAATCCAAATGGTTATCCATCACTGCTAGGTCCGCCTTTCTGCTCAACACCCTAATTTATGATTTGTTAAATGAAAATATTGCCCGTCACTGAAAAACAAACATATTAAGGCATACTACATACACTGGCAGGAGCTATAATGGATCACAGCTGAGGAGACCAACTTTCAAATTAGCTATTGTGGAAAAGGCCTTAGAACCTGTCTCTTGGAACAACTTGCCTATAAAAATTGCCAAAACACATAATTTACCCACCTTCAAAAATAAAAGACCTTCTGGAAAAAGAAAATGAATGTAAATGTTTAGGGACGTGCCATATCCTGAGACTCTCAACTTAAATCAACACTATATTATGTTGTCCTTTGGTAGAGTCAAATAGCAGCCTATTTAAGTCCACAATCTATAGGACTGTGTATTAATTGCAAATGACACAGGCTGCGCATATAAATATTATAATTAATTTTTTTCCAATAAGCAATATTTTCCCTGCATATTTGTACATATTTATGTAGTTCTACTCTCATCACATGATTATTCATCTTATGTTATTATTATTAATTTATTTAGATAAAATGTAAGTTATTAATGCATTTGTTCAATTTCTTACAGTGCCAGTTGATATTGACAGTATGTTAATGTCTGTCTAATTCATGTAATGTCTTTGCCATTGGTTAGACTTATGGTCAAAAAATGATCCTTGGAGCAGCCCACATAACCAGTTAAGAAATAAGTAAATAAAGTAAAATAATCAACATGTCTGCTCTGACCTTGTACCATAATTTACACATATTAAGAGTATAAATAATCAACATGTCTGCTCTGACCTTGTACCATAATTTACACATATTGAGTATAAATAATCAACATGTCTGCTGTGACCTTGTACCATAATTTACACATATTAAGAGTATAAATAATCAACATGTCTGCTCTGACCTTGTACCATAATTTACACATATTAAGAGTATAAATAATCAACATGTCTGCTCTGACCTTGTACCATAATTTACACATATTAAGAGTATAAATAATCAACATGTCTGCTGTGACCTTGTACCATAATTTACACATATTAAGAGTATAAATAATCAACATGTCTGCTGTGACCTTGTACCATAATTTACACATATTAAGAGTATAAATAATCAACATGTCTGCTGTGACCTTGTACCATAATTTACAAATATTAAGAGTATAAATAATCAACATGTCTCCTGTGACCTTGTACCATAATTTACACATATTAAGAGTATAAATAATCAACATGTCTGCTGTGACCTTGTACCATAATTTACACATATTAAGAGTATAAATACTCAACATGTCTGCTCTGACCTTGTACCATAATTTACACATATTAAGAGTATAAATAATCAACATGTCTGCTCTGACCTTGTACCATAATTTACACATATTAAGAGTATAAATAATCAACATGTCTGCTCTGACCTTGTACCATAATTTACACATATTAAGAATTACATCTTTATGTGGAAGTTTGTCAGCTTTGGTGAGCGGATTGTAATCCTTTCCTCAACTCTCTGTATCCTGCAACACCACATATTTTTGTGTTACCTGTGAATATGAGCAACATATCTTCTCTGTTTTCATATGGATCTGAAGCAATACATACTGAAGATTAGAGCCTTTCTTCATTACAAGGGAAATGTGCACAATTGGTGGCCAGTAGGACTGCCTTTTAGAAGTATGACACCCACCCTAGGATTCAGAAAGGCTTAGTGTGATGCAGAAGTTGTCTGTCCTGACACTTCAAAAAACAAAGTGAGAGTCAGACAAGTAACAACAAATTCTGCAAATTGATGGTTCACGTTTAATTTTTGAAGGGAAGTCTTCATACCTATGCATTCTAAAGCATGATAGGCTGCACACTCATGCCCATAATACTTTATATGCACACTAACTCCAAGATCATTGTAGTTGGAGTAGTGGCCATGCTGTAATCTGCTGCAGCCTTTTGTTTGCTTGCTTGTTTATTTATTTATTTATAGTTAGTAGCAATCTTTAGAAACATTTACCCATAAAGTTATATTTCATACCCAAATTTGTATTCTGACTAAATACACCACTGCAGTTGTGCTTTTACAAGAATGTTACTTACACACATCACTTAATTCTGTACAAGGACTTTAGCATTACATAACATATCTACACCAGATGCATCACAGTCTTTGTTTCATTATGATTGTACATTGCTGAGTATTGTATGAGTTTTAGTAGGGTAGCTTAGGAACCTATTTAATCAGCTTTGGAGTTAATATCCATTCCCCAACATTCACATTTTCAGTTCTGCTATTCTGATTGTAGTTATAGTCATGAGAATGTCAGCAGGTACTCCACTGTGATACAAGGTGATCTGCAGTGCAGCAGGACTTAGTGTGAATCCTACAGTAGGAAATTGTGGGGCTGAGACAATAGCTATATTGGTCTGGGACTACTGCAGACAAAGCTACAAGGATATGGCTGAGATCCAGCAGAAATTTCAGCATCATTACTGGAAAGAGCAGACTGTCGTATAGATTTTTTTAGTGTTCATGGTGTGTATGTCATGTGATTACTGATATGCAGTAAGCTGCTGTGGTGAGGGTTGCACAGCATGACAGCAACCAGTGAATGTTGAGATACATGGATATTACGAGAGCAATCCGTTAACAAGTTGCTGCTCCTGTAGAGAGACATTAGCACCCTGAACCATCAACACGATGCTCACACTCAGGGTATGGAACTGCATTACGACACCCATATCATGTCACAGGGGATGAAGGCATTGCAGGCCAGGCAGTATTCAATGCTCCCTCTTATGGCAGTACTCCCTAGTTAGTACCCATAGCTGCCATCCTTGCAGTCTCTGTTAAACAAATATAGATGGCCTAATGATTATATCTCTATGCAGTCTACTACTGGGACATCTTTTGTTTTGCCAAACATTTGTGGAGGCCCTGCATATATGATGTAAGAATGCCTGCATGCGTGAAGAGGTGCTACTGACCTTTATTTTCTTTGACTGCACAGATTTTTTATTTATTTTTGTTCTGCTTTTTCTCTTTTTTTGTAATGATGTTTAGCCATAATTCTATAGATATCAGTACAGTAAGAATATATATATATATATATATATATATATATATATATATATATATATATATATATATATATATATATATATATATATATATATATATATATATATATATATATATACATACATATATACATACATACACACATACATAGTGGATATAAAAAGTTTACACACCCCTGTTAAAATGCCAGGTTTTTGTGATATAAAAAAGTGAGACCACAATAAATCATTCCAAAACTTTTCCCACCTTTAATGTGACCTATAATCTATACAATTCAATTGAAAAACAAACAAAGTTGTTAGGAGAAAAACATATAAAACAATAAAAAACATACAATACACTGGATTCATAAGTGTGCACACCCTTAAACTAATACTTTGTTGAAGCACCTTTTGATTTAATTACAGCATTCATTCTTCTTGGGTAGGAGTCTATCAGCATGGCACATCTTGACTTGGCAATATTTGCCCACTCTTCCTTGCAAAACCGCTCCAAATCTGTCAGATTGTGAGGGTAACTCTTGTGCACAGCCCTCTTCAGGTCACCACACAGATTTTCTATTGGATCCGGCTGGGCCATTCCAAAACTTAAATTTTCTTCTGGTGAAGCCATTCTTTTGTTGATTTGGATGTATGCTTGGGGGTCATTGTTATGTTGAATTCCTCTTCATTTTCACCTTTCTGGCAGACTCCTGAAGGTTTTGGGCCGAAAGTGACTGGTGTTTGGGAAAAGCAACTCCAAAGCATGATACTGCCACCACCATGCTTCACCATGCGGATGGTGTTCTTTTGGTGATGCAAAGTGTTGTTTTTATGCCAAATGTACCTTTTTTGGAATTGTGGCCAAAAAGTTCAACTTTAACCTTGGTCTCATCAGACCATAACACATTTTCCCACATGCTTTTGGGAGACGATGTATTATTTTGCAAATTTCAGCTGGGCCTGGATTTTTTTATGTGTAAGAAAAGGCTTCCGCCTTGCAACCCTACCCCATAGGCCAGACATATGGAGAATATGGGAGATTGTTGTCACATGTAGTACACAATCAGTACTTGCCAGAAATTTCTGCAGCTCCTTCAGTGTTGCTGTAGGTCTCTTAGCAGCCTCCTGACCAGTTTTCGTCTTGTCTTTTCATCAATTTTGCAAGGACGTCCAGTTCTTTGCAACGTCACTGTTGTCCCATATTTTCTCCCCTTTTTGATGACTGTCTTCACTGTGTTCCATGGTATATCCAATGCTGTGGAAATGTTTTTGTACCCTTCTCTTGACTGATACCTTTCAGCAATGAGATCCCTTTGATGCTTTACTGTAATCTCTCTGCAAACCATGGCTTTTGCTGTAGCAGGCAACTGAGTAAATGTCAGGAAAATCCTACTAGGACAGCGGAACTTTATTTGGGGTTAATCAGAGTCTCTTTAATTGATGGCAGGTATGTACCCAAGAAGACTGAATGCTGTAATTAAATCAAAAGGTGCTTCAACAAAGTATTAGTTTAAGGGTGTGCACACATGCAACCAGCATATTGTATGTTTTTTTTATTTTTTATATTTTTCCCGTAACAGATTTGTTTGTTTTTCAGTTGAATTGTAGAGGTTAAAGGACACATTAAAGATGGGAAAAGTTTTGAAATGATTTATTGTGGTCTCATTTTTTTATATCACAAAAACCTCACATTTTAACAGGGGTGTGCAAACTTTTTATATCCACTGTATATATGTGTGCATATTTCTATTAAACATTCTAAAATTCTCACGTGAGCAATATCATTTTACTCACATAGCATGCTTCAGAACTGTATTAAACAATTTATACTATATCAGTATTTATTTTATTTATCTGTTTATTTGCATTTGTTTACCGGGATGGTCCAGCTGGGCCAGAAGTGCCCATTTTCAGTGGAGTCCTGGGGAGAAATAGGTTCATAGGTTCATAAGTTGGTACTAGGCTATCAGCCCTAGGGCCTATAGAAGTCTAGCCATAACAATTCCCTGGCTATTTCTTCCCTCACTATTTACTTTCCTGTATAAGACATTTCACATACAATACAGAATTTACATTAATAAAGACATTTAATACATATTATTGGCAGCTTATACAATTGGCAAAAAAAAACAGTACATAAGTAATCATTCTCAAATCAAAGATATCACAAAAGCAATACATAGTATATAAATGAGAAGTTTTGCAGTTAATGAGATCACTAATATTATGGTATTAAACCAACAATATTTTTTTAGTGTCTTTATGATTAAAAAAACAGTGTTTGACAAATATTTGCAAGTACTACAGGCATAGCATGCAAACGTTTGACAGTTGACTCTTTGATTGTTTATACGCATTCCTTTTAAATTTATGCCCCTCTATAACTGTAGTATAGGCAATTACCTGACATTCTTGCAATTTTCCCATTATTTAAAAGTAAACTCTAATTTCATTTAACAAATGTTTCCACCTTTCTACTCATTCTAGAGGATGTTGTAACAAAGAGGTGTTTGCTATCAAAGTGTTTACACTTGTTAATTTTAAAATTAACTTTATGCTGCCTTCCAGAACAGGCAGTGGCCATGATGCCTTCACGATGTTCATCGTGTTACACTGCTGCAGTCATTACACTTGGGTTATCCTGCCGTCAGGCGGTCCCGCAGTTGGCCAGAGTTCCAAAGTCTTGGTCCAGCGTCAGTTGCTGTCGCTTCTTCTGTGATGTCAGTGCACCAGGGGTATATAAGATGCATCCGACGCCATTTTCTTCAGTCTTTCTTGCTGCGCAGTACCCGAAGCAGAAGCAGTTCACAAGTGCCGGTCGGCTGACTCCTGAGATTTTTGAAGTCGAATTTCAGATCCAAAGTCTTCAATAAAGCTAAGTACCCCGTTGGGGAAACTTTTTTCTTGCCTCAGACCGATGTCAGAAAAAGTTAATAATTGTATTTCTTGTGGGAAGCAAATACCTCATAAGGACTTCCACTCTTACTGTATTCCATGCCTAGGCCCTGATCACGACATCACTAGTTGTCGGTTTTGTGCTAGATTTAACAAACGCACTATAAAAAGACGTTTTGATTTTGCTTTGCACTACTTTGGCCGAAGGTTCAATTATACTATGCCGTCAGATCAACCGACAACCTCAATACCGAAAAAACGCAACAACAAGGATAAAGACAGGCATCTGAGGTCCAAAATCGATGACAAAACCTCTTCTAAGCCAGTCGCGGTTCTCAGTGAGATGCTTTCACAGCCCCTGACACCCGCTACCTCAGAGCCACAGGCCGCTTCCGACTCCCACGTGGAGACATCTATGCCTCTGGAAACTCAAGGTATTGGGCCTATGGAAACTAATCCCTCAGATGGGTCCGGAGCCGCTGAGCAGGCATCGGCTTCTGAGGGTGTTTTCAGACCTTCACAACTTACCATTAAAACAACAGCCAAGACAAAGGTACCATTAAAGACAAAGAAACAAGTACAGCATTCTCCTGGACAGTCCTCCATGCCTAAGAAACAGATGCTTAAAATGGCCGAAGACCTCATTACTCTAATCAGGGGTTCCCATCACCCTCCTGAGAAAAGGCCTAGGCAGGATACAGACTATGATTCCTCTGATCAGGTTTCCATTTCCTCTGATTCTTCTTCAGACCAGGGATACTCTCTACCCCCCTATGAGGACTCTGATGCTGAAGAATCTATCCCTTCAGCCTCTCCTCCTGAGGATTATTCTTTTGGGGAAACTTTACGTACCATGAGAGAACATTTCCATTGGGAAAATCAGGATTACTCAGAATCCAAGAAAAGGCTCAGGGATTTCCTTTTATTGCCTCAGCATAGGCCCCTGGCTATTCCACCTGTGCTAGATATTGTGGATGATGTGTTCTCTGAATCTAGCCTATCTCCTGATTCTTTGCTCTCTGCTCCAGCCAAGCCAGATAGGTATTATAGAGTCCCTGACTCTCACAAGTTTCTTTACAGAGTCCCTGACTCTCACAAGTTTCTTTACAAAAACCCTTCTGCTGATCCAGAAACTATTTCCCAGGGTCCAAAAGGGGTTAAGGCTTCCATTGCAAAAAATCCAGTACCCTCTGACAGAGATTCCCGAGCTTTGGATAGATGGGGGAAGAAAGTATACACTTCTGCAACTTTAGCAGTAAGAGCTTTAAATTGCCAGTTTCACATGCTTAAGTACCAACAATATTTAATGGCTCAGTTAAAACAGAAAATGCTTGCAAGCTCAGAAGCTCCTGATTGTAAAGAAATGCAGGAATTATTGCATGCAGTTGAACAGGTGGGAAAACACTCTGCAATGTGGTTTTGATTCTTTAGAGGCCTCTTGTAGAGCTGCAGTTACAGGTTCTGTGATTCGAAGACATGCTTGGTTAAAAGAACAGAGTTTACCTGATCATGTTAAGGCAAAATTATTGGATGCTCCTTTACAGCATGATACCTTGTTCGGTGTTAAGGCAGAAGAGGTGTTAAAGAAGATAAAGCTAAATCTATTCAAACAGTCAAGGATTTCTTACAGGTACAGCCATCTCGGTTTAGCAGAAATTGGCCAACAAAGAATTGGTCCTTTCCAGTGTCAGACAGGTCACAGAGAGGCAGATACAGATGCCCAAGAGGCAGATCTCAACCCCAAGCCTCAAACAGACAATGGCAGTGGGGCACCTCAACCCCAAAAGGAGGTGAGGACAAGTCTCAACCTTACAGGAAACAGTCACAATGACTTTCCCCTTCGTACGCTAAGCATGTCCCTTTTGGAAGCCCCCTTAGGGGGAAAACTAGCACTTTTTACTCAAAACTGGCAAACAATCACCCAAGACAAATGGGTTCTGAATATTGTGTCTCAAGGTTACAGGTTCCACTTCCATACTTTACAAAGGCTAAAAGGAATGCCAGACCTGCCACAAAATCAATGGGCAGAGGCACAAAAACAAATTTCAGACCTCATGGACATGAGAGCTATTCAAAAAGTACCACAACAGGAACAAGGACAAGGATTTTACTCAAGACTCTTCCTGGTCCCCGGAAAGGACAAGGCCTGGAGGCCCATACTAGACCTTTCAATTCTGAATACTTTCCTGGATATTCTGAAATTCAAAATGTTGACATTACAGCAGCTTCTACCAATGCTGGGCAAGAAGGCTTGGCTTGTTACTCTGGACCTCAAAGAGGCATACCTGCATGTCCCTATCAGACAAAATTGCAGAAGATACCTCAGATTCAAAGCTGGTACAATGCACTACCAATTCTCTGCACTGCCCTTTGGTTTATCTACTGCGCCCTGGGTCTTCACAAAGTGCCTGGCACCTGTAATTGCATTTTGCAGACAAAAAGGAATTCAGATATATCCATACCTGGACGACTGCCTCATTCAAGCAGAGACAAAGGACATTCTTCTACAGCATCTGGTGTTTGTAAAAGGGTTGCTAATTTCTCTAGGGTACACAGTAAATGAAAAGAAGTCAAAACTAGTGCCCTCGCAACAGATTTTATTCCTGGGTGCCAGCTTAAATACAACAGCCTAGATGGCTTACCTCACGCCAGACAAACAAGTTCAACTAACTCAATATTTTCAAATACTGGCAAAAAAGTCCCATCTCCCTGCAAGAAAAATTCTGCAGGCTCTGGGATTCATGGCATCCTGCATACTACTAATACCATATGCCAGACTGCATATGAGGAAATTACAATGGTACCTAAAATGTGTTTGGACTCAACACTCACACAGTTTAGAAGCAGTAATACCAATGATTGCCTGCCTACAGCAGGAGTTTCGATGGTGGGCACAGGCATGTCACCTAAACAAGGGTCAGCCTTTTACCCAACCCACAGCCAGGCAAACTCTAACAACAGATGCTTCGGATTACGCCTGGGGAGCACACATGGCAGGAAAATGCATTCAGGGCAAGTGGACCACAGACCAGATGCATCTTCACATCAATCAAAAAGAGATGTTGGCTGTTCAAAATGCCCTAACAGCTTTCAAAGACCTTCTACATCCAGGACAATTATTACTAAAGGCAGACAACACCACAGTAATGTGGTACATAAACAAGCAAGGGGGCACTCATTCTTATCCCCTATGCAGGCAAACCATGACCTTGTGGAACATAGCTCTCATATATCAAGTTCACCTGCAAGCACAATTCCTGCCAGGAAAGAAAAATACTCTGGCAGACGATCTAAGCAGAAATATCACAGACCCTCACGAATGGAAATTGAATCCACAAATCTTTAGCATGGTAACGCAAAAATGGGGATGCCCAGACATAGATCTTTTTTGCCTCCCCACTGAATTGCCAACTACAAAAATTCTGCACAAGGGCTTATCACAAACAAGCATGGAAAGTGGATGCTCTTTTCTTCAGCTGGAAAAACCTAAACATTTATGCCTTCCCACCACTGCCTCTCCTTTCAAAGGTACTCCTAAAAGCCAAACAAGAAAAACCACAGATGATCCTGATTGCTCCAGACTGGCCATGCCAGCACTGGTACCCTATCTTAAGGAACTTGGCTCAAGGTGATTTCACCTCAAATTCCACACCTTCTGACTCAACAAAACAATCAGATCCTGCACGGTCAGATCAAAACCCTAAACCTGGCTGCATGACAGATACTTTAGTCAAACAGGCAACACCTCTCTCTAAAGCTGTTATGGATGTCATTTTGGAGGCCAGGAGGGCTAGCACCAGGAAAGCTTACTCAGAAAAATGGAAGAGATTCTGCACCTGGAACCAAGCTCAAAGCCTTGACCCTCTTGTTCCAAACATTCCTCAGATTTTACAATACTTAACTGAGATGCTGGACAGAGGCCTATCCTTCTCATCAATTAAGATCCACACCTCTGCCATTTCAGCACATTACAACACGGATCCTCCTTTATTCTCTCATGCCTTGCTAAAGCAGTACCTCAGAGGGGCTAAAAACATAAGACCGCCCCGGAGAGCACCAACACCAACTTGGGACCTTAATTTCGTTTTGGAAAAACTGACCCTACCACCTTTTGAGCCAGCCAATACAGCCAATCTAAAATTTTTATCATGGAAAACAGCTCTGCTCCTGGCAGTAACTTCAGCACAAAGAGTCTCAGAGCTACAGGCATTAATGGCAGTGGAACCTTTTCATCAGGACAGGGTATCTTTAAGAACAAACCCTATCTTTATGCCAAAGGTGGTATCTAGTGTGGCTCTTAACCAAACCATCCATTTGCCAAATTTTTATCCAAACCCCCAGAATAAAGGGGAGAAACTTCTGCATTCTTTGGACATACACAGGCAGCTATGCTTCTACTTGGACAAAACAAAAGCTTTCAGGAAAACTGAGCAACTGTTTGTAGCATATGCTGCAGGATCACAGGGCAAGGCTATCTCAAAGCAGACTATATCCAAATGGATAGGACACTGTATTTGGCACTGCTACACACAGCATGGAAAAATCAGTCCCAAATAACATTAGGCCACATTCCACCAGGGCAACAGCCACTTCAACAGCCTTTCTCAGAGGAGTACCTACCAAGGAAATTTTGGAGGCTGTAACTTGGAGTTCAGTGCACACCTTTACCAAGTATTACCACTTGCCTCTTTACTCTAAATCCAGAGCAGGATTTGCCACTACAGTTCTGCAGGGACTCGTAGCCAATCCTAACTCTTTATAGACCAGCCACCCAACCTCAGCTTTGGGATTCTACCCAAGTGTAATGACTGCAGCAGTGTAACTCGATGAACATAGTACAGTTTTGTACCTACCATAAATGTAGATGTTCGAGTGTTCACACTGCTGCAGTCCAGGTTACCCTCCCTCCATCCCCTCTGAACTAGCTGAACTTACCTATACCTTTCTATCCTATACAACCTGTGTGGTGTATTTGCTTGTAACTGAAGGTATTGTTTTTATTTTATATATATATTTTTGATTAGCAATATGTATTGCCTACCTACTTGGGGGCACCTGACATCTGGGGCAAGAAAAACTGAAGAAAATGGCGTCGTATGCATCTTATATATCCCTGGTGCACTGACGTCAGGGAAAAAGCGACAGCAACCGATGCCAGACCAAGACTTTGAAACTCTGGCCGACTACGGCAGGATAACCCAAGTGTAATGACTGCAGCAGTGTGAACACTCGAACATCTACATTTATGGTAGGTACAAAACTGTACTTTCTACCTGTAGAACAGCTCTAAGTACAGCACTCGTGACTATATTTTGAGAATATTATCTTTTTGTTTACAGATTTCTTTTCCATTTTATGTCCCTGTTCTTGCACATTGTTAAGGCTGGACACATTCCATGATACCTAAGTACCTGACCTTTAGAAATTTTATTTTTTTTACCCACCCAATGCATAATGTTATTAAGTTATTATTTCCTATTTGTTTTGCAAATTAGTGTTTTCAATCACTTCACAGTTTTGTTTATCTCTATAGACTTATTCAGTAAATTATGTTATTATAACTAGTTTCATAAGCTAAAGAAAATGGAGCACTACATACTAGAAAATTGCAGCAAACTTAGACCACTGTCCTTTCTCTCTCTCCCATATAATTATCTCTAAGTAAATGAAAAAAATATATAACCTTCCTGAATTCTACTAAATTTAATGACTCCTATTTCCTTATGAGCCAAATAAGTGCGCACAGAAAATGTCATAGAGCTCCCCACATCTGTGTTAAACACTGTATATAGTAATTGTTAATAAACCAAACATTATGCCCTAAGACAAGATCAGCTAAGACAACCAGCACTGCAATCAAAGCATTTTCAAAATTAGAGGACATAAAGACTTGTAGTAAGATATAAAATGTTTGTAAATGCTAGTTCACCAAAACATAACTCATCATAACATGATGTGATGAAACACTACTTTATGAGTCTAACAGATACCCTCCACAACAGTCCTGGATGAGATCTATAGATGTCTGCAGGCTTTAGCATTTTCTCAGCTACCAGTGTCTATTGAATAATACACATCTACCCTAAAATGAGAACTACACTGGCTTACAAAACCAGCCTTTCCTCTTATTTATTAATTAGATTTCTGTAGTAAACTGTTTTGATCCATTTATAGAAATGGATACTGTATTGGGAAGACTAATTCCTTTGTCAGTTGTGTCAGAAACCCATTCATTTTAAAGGTTAAAAAATAATGTTTCAGTTTGATGACATATCTACTGTACATCAGTGACTATAGAGGAAAAAAATCATCACTTCTTTGATTATGCCTTTCTGCCTACTATGAATTTTGCACTGAATCAAAAATGATGCTCAGTTTTCGTTAATGTTATCAGAGAGAAAGAGAGAGAGAGAGGATGTAGTGTGGGCAGTACAATGACAAAGTGGGTACCAATAGGTTGTAAGTGGGTTATATTGGTATTTCTGTCCGTAGGGAGAAAACAATTTGAAAAAATACCCTGTTCTTTCAAAAAACGTATTCTATTCCCAAATTCGTGTATATTATGGGGGATGCTCTTCTTACAAGAATTGTCACTGTTCCTATACTGTTGCTTTGTTTCATATGCATTAACATTTATTTTTGTATTACTGTAAGCAGATGCTGCTTGCGGGGGGATGTACTAGAATTTCATTGGGATGTGTTTTGTGTACCCACTAGTACTGTGAGTATGAGCATACAGGCAGAGAACTGTAGACATATTAATCTAGAAAGGCAGCTAGTGAGGTCCTGTTTTGTATCTGTGACCAAATCAACCTATCTTCCAAAATTTACTCATTCAGTTACTCGGGGAAGGGTAAAATATGCATTTTTTGTATTACTCTCTTTTCTTTAGGTGTGACACAAAAGAAGAAACATGTCCATTAGCTATCAATGGACAGGAATTGCACTGGTGACAAGATGCATAGGCATGATTCAGACTGGAGATTGGGCAGAAATCTGCATGTTAGTGCCCATGTTTACTGCATGACATACCATTGGAGACAAAAGAAATAATTAAATTTTATCTGATCTTGCAGATGATCATTAATCCAGATCCTTATTATGTTGCTGGAGCCAAGTTTGTTCATACTCCTTACTGTTTACCTAAGAATGCTGTGGTTCAGCATATTCTCATTCGAAGAAGGGGTCGTGAAAAAAAAAAAAAAAACAACTGTATGTTGGTGTTTCTTAGAATTACTCTGTCTAGCATGCGAATAAGTAATTTCTTTGTACAAGGGTATAACTGGAAACTATGATCCCTGTAAAGCAGAGAAAGCTGTTATTTGGATAGGCACCAAAATATGCTAAAGACACACAGATACATACATCTGAAAAATCTACATGGATGCAGTAAAAAGGGTTTATGCTTTCATATGCAAATCTTGTTTTGTGACCCATGAAGCACTATTTGGTTACTTAAATTGGTTTCTTAAGCTGCCTTTAATTAGATAAAAAGCAGAAAAGTAACACAATAATGTGAAACTTCAAAATTATCATCACTAACAGCAGAGAAACAGTACAGTTTTAAAGAAAACTTTTCTTGACTTTGGAGCACAAATAAATGTTTTAGTAGAGTTCAATGTACGTTCTCAGTCTCAATGCTGCCTAAAAGTCATTAGTGTTCATCCTTTTAAAATGGTTGCCTGTAAAAAAACAAAACAAAACAAACCCTCTTTCTTGCTAATTATGTTTGCAGCTTGCTACCGCAGACATTCAAGATGGCCTATAAACTGTTCAGTGCTGTGCAGGAGCAGTACATGTAGGTCATGCTTCCCCGCTATCACCTTGCATTTATAGTGTGAGAAAAGTTGAGGGCGAGTTAGCAATGTTTACTTATAAAGTGTAGCATTCAGGCCTAGGTAAATTTCTGCTGCTGCAAACATGTTTTACTTTGCATATTATTTATTGCAGAGCCATCATTTGCACAGGAAATGAATTCATTAAAAATTATACAGGAATTTAATATGGTACCCTCAGTTACTCTGCTTCATTTTTCATGGTCTGTCTTATTTTTATTTTTTTTAATTGAAGCTCACTTCTTGGAACAGTACTGATGTACAGAAAGCTCATCCTTTATTCCTCTATCAGGTTACTACACATGTAATTTTTACTCATTAAATGTTGGCATCCAGGATGGCCACTAACTACAGGGCATTATTTATTTTAGAACCAGTAACCATTTGAACCAAAAACTCTAAGCAAACAAAGAAAAACAAAATATCAAACTCTAAAAAGTAATGCTTGTTGAAATATTTAATAAACTTTAGTTGAGCACTTTTGTGCCTTAAAAACAGAGCTTCGTCAGAACTAAGGTATCAATATCCTGAATCCACATTTCAAAATACAAGACCAGCAATCACAGAGAAAACACTTAATCATATGATGTAATTTTACATACAAAATTATCCTAATAAATAGCCCATATAGAAATTGCTGCTGTTAATAAAATCCAAAATAGCATAGGAAACATTATTAAAATGTATTAAAAAGCATATGTATATCTCATAATTTTGCTGAATGCATAAGAATAGAAATAAGATCATTCGAACCTGTCACTTCACCATCATTCAATCTAAATTGCCATGTTAATTCCATAAATTCTATTCTTGATTCCCAGGCACCACCCCTATTATTTTTGAGCACCTTTTCTAATACTGTAAATTTAAAATTTTCAGTGTTCTTTTTATCATCTAAACATATAAGGGGTGTGTCTGAAAAGAACATTGTTTTCATTGCACTTACTAATATCGTTAATGCGTTTGTAGATTCTCTTTCTAAAAACATATTCGGTTTTACCTACGTACAGTCCTTTACAGTCTTCACAAAAAGTAGTATAAACTACCCCAGAGGTTTTACATGTAGTAAATGTATTTAAAGTTAAGAATTGATTTTTTTTATAAGTAATTAGGACCATGGAACCTTCCCAAATATAGCTGCACTGGTTACACATACCACACCTTTTAGTGTGGTTAATTGTCTTGCTCATGCTTGCAGTGTTTCATGTCCTACACATTTTTCCAAATATGTTCCTAAGTTCATTAGATATTTTGTATATGAACCATGGCCTCTCACCTGATTATCAGAGGGCAATAGTACTCCAGGACTATAGTAATACTATAGTGGTTAGAAAGATTATCGAGAAAAAGAAAATGGGCTATTTTTGGCAGTATTTAGAGTGATGAGTGAGAGTCCCAGCCTAAACATTGCACACATATATATATATATATATATATATATATATATATATATATATATACATACACATGCATATATATATATATATATATATATATATATATATATATATATATATATATATACACATATATATATATATATATATATATATATATATATATATATATATATTTGTTGTTGTTGTGTCTTTCGGCTTTTCCTGGTTAGGGATTGCCGCAGCAGAACTCCGGTCCGCTAATGATTGGCAGTAGATTTTTATGTGCAGAGTTGCCGCCCCTGACGCACAACCTTCAATGAAGGTACACCCATTCACGCATGTCCCCACACAGAAGACAGTCTAGCTGAGAATCGAACAGGACAACGTCTTACTGTGAGGCAACAACACTACCGCAGCACCACCACCGCAGTTTATATATATATATATATATATATATATATATGTATATATATATATATATATATATACATATATATATCTATATATATATATATATAAACTATTATATGTGTCTGATATATTTATATAGATATATATATATATATATATATATATATATATATATATATATATATATACAGAGAGAGAGACACACACACACACTTATTCTAATGTCAAAGTCCTTTAATAAATTAACACTAACATAAAAACTGAAGTTGGATTAATTATGGACAGAGGGATTAACTGGTGAAAAATAAAATAAAATGAATTGTCTTAGACTACAGAGTTTCTTACCAAGCGCAGAATCATTTCTATTGCATGTTCTACTGAGCCATTGCAGAAGCCGACAAAAAAAAAAAAAAAAAATCACAAACCAGCAGATTTTGCATTTTCCTAAAGGGAACATAACGTGATACATTTCAGTAATATGGTGACATGCATCTGTCCATCCATCTAGCTTGCCTTACTCCATATCATTCTTCATGTACAGACAATACAGCAGAATAGCAGTTTCCTGCAAAGCACTTAGCTGCAGGAGACAGCTGTTGTTATGTGAAAGGAAAAATAGTAATAAACATTCTGTACAGCAATAGCTCAGCACATATTCGTGACATGAGCAAGATAAACGGCCGATAAGAGAAACTCAGAGACTGTTTGGGGCAATGCTGACTCACAACTGCAAGTCTAATTGTATACTCAACACACAAGGAATGCAGCTGCAGCAAGTTTCTTACAAAAAATATCAGATAAAGGCAAAGTATATTTTATATGATGTTTGCTAGAATAGTTACTATATTACTAAATTCATGGCTGCAACTAATATGACTCAAAGATCCAAGGATTCAAAGTAAACTTTATTGTCATTTAGGACCACACACGTAGCCTAAATGAAATTTCGTGCATCAGCTTCTTCTTGAGATTACAAACAGAAAGTAAAACACCAAAATAAGTAAAGAATGAACTCAACTAACATATACAATCCTAATCCTAGTATCAGTACAAAAGAACAGAAAAATTCCAACAGTTAAATACAGAATAAGTATACCCTCCCCTAACTTATAACTCCCCCATTTAAATATGATAGATTACATATTGCACCTTGCCTAAGTATTCTGTCTATAAACAAATATTGCACTTACTTGGAATTTGTGAGGTATAAGTTATACAACACACACTTATTAAAAAAAGAAAGAACTGACTTAGTTAATGTCCAGTTCTCTGGGACTTATGCCTGAGTTCAGGAGTCTGATCACTGTCGGGTAGAAACTGTTGTTGAAGCTGGTAGTCCTGCAGTGGATGCTGTGAGATCTCCTACCTGTCAGATGCTTAAACAGTCCATACTTTGGATGGCTGTTGTCTTGTATTATTGTGGTGGCCCTTCTGATGCTTCTTGGAGAGTAAAGTTGTATCGATGGAAGACTGGTTACCCATTACTTTCTCGGTGATCCTCACCACTCTCTGCAGTGCCTTCCTTTTTGTAGCTGTACAACTTCCAGATCACACTGTGAAGTTGCTGGTGAGGATATTCTCAATAGCACCTCTGTAGAAGGTGGAGAGGATGTGAAGCGGAAGCTTAGCTTTCTTCAGCCTTCTCAAAAAATGGAGGCATTGGTGCACTTTCTTGACCAGCTGGCTGAATGGACATGAATGTGCATACACTCTTTTCATAGGTACGTACTAGGCTATCTGCCCGAGGGCATTTATAAGCCTAGCCAGAGTGTGTCAGGTTTCACCGCCCCATTGATTAATTAACTGAGCCTCTGTCAAGAAGAGCCAATCTCTTTCTTTTAACTATAACCTACCTTGTTATACTTTTTACCTTTTACTCTTCCATTTTCGTAACAGTTTTCATAACTATGTGTACCACTGCACTTTTTCTAGGGCATTCCTATTTCCCTATTTAATTTTCCAACTAAATCTTAGTATGAAACTATCAAAATATGATTCTGTTACATAACGTATTGCAACTGTTGTTTTTACATTATATACTCGTTTATATTATACCTACAGCATTTAATGTTTTACTCTGTTCTGTTGTTTCTGTGTATTATATTGCTACCTTCATTTCAAGTTCCCCTTAGTCTGCTCTTGGTTTTGCTGTATACAATCTGGACCAAAGTCATGCCTGAAAAAGGTCCTTGGACACTTATTTGGTTAACAGATGTAAAATATAGAGGACTATGAGCAGGTTGTCGATCATAATTGGCTTATTATGTGTTGGACATGTAGATGTTAAGAACTTTACCTTGAGAGGTGAATCTCGGTATCCATTTCGAGAGCACATAATAATGGGTTATGATTGGTGACCCAATCAAAATACTTTGTACTGCATGGAGCTTTATCTGATCCATGTACTGCCACGTACAGGAAAAAAAAAACACTAAGTATTTTGCCAGCTTCCAAAGCTGTAAATCACTTAGCGAGCACTTTCAGTAAGACAGTGTAACTGATTCTTTTATGTTACAGAAAGTCAGGGACACATTACTGGCATAGACAAAAGATGGAAATAAATCTGTTTGTTGGTCAGTATTGGCAGATTTAATTTCTTAGCCTGATACCCAATCTTAACAAATGAAGCAGGGTTGCTTAACAATTGCTATGACTGGGTCTCACACTATAGAAGTGCTTAACTGATTTGTCTTTTTCCAGATATTGGAGCATAATTAACCCACTCTATGCACTTTAGATAAATTAGTATCCACCAGGGAGACAAAATTAATCTTTTCATTTATCTATTTACTTTTATTGACTGAATTAATCCCACTATGCCTGGCCTATTTTAGTGTAGATCCATGCTGGTATTGGTGCTGTCTAAGAGAAATTTCATCAGGACTTTGGAAACATCTTTATAATCTTCACTTGGATTACAACTGAGTAGCATGATAGCAGAGATAAATGCAGCAAAAGAAACTTTGGCCTCCAAAGTTATGTGCGTCCAGGTTATTGAATGATATGAGGAAGGTTTACCTGTAGAAAAAATGTGTGAACTTGATGCCATCTTGAATTCTCAGGCTGAGATAAGTGAAATTGCATGGAATAATGATTATGAATGTATTGACGCAGCTGATACCTTCTTGAACAATGTACCTCCCACACCTGTAGCTGCTGAGAAGATGGAGTAAAATTCTGTCAGTTGTGTGACTTATTCAAAAGACCTTGTTATTTATTTATTTAGCATTTGTTGACTGGGAAAGTCCAACTAGGACAGAGGCTATTTTCAGCAGAGGCACGAGGAGAAATGCTCCAGACATATGTCTTTTAGAATGTGGGAGGAAACCGGAGTAAATCCTTGTGAATCCAGGGAGAACATGCAAACTCCACACAGAAGGCACCCCAGCCAAGATTCAAACCGGAGAACCTCTTGATGTGAGGCGACAACATTAACTGCTGCAGCACTGCGCTACCTGGCACTGCAAATATATCCCTGTATACCTTGAGATTCTTCAGCGGGACTACACAAGATGTAAATGGAAATGGCTAATGAAAAGCAGAGCTCCAATTCAATAAAATGGTGCGCATTTCCGTACCATTTTCATTTACTTAATTTGGAGGGTTCTGCCATGGACAGATACTTTTTTCTGTGAATGACAAATCAAACCTTTGAGTGGGCAGATTTACCACATCAATGTGCTTTCTGACTTCAATGTTTATATTATATACTTTGCACATTTAGAACTGTGATGGCAGGAGTAGATGTAAGATTTGTGCCAACACAGCTAGCTGGAATATTATAAATAATTATGTCATTCCAAGCTGATTTGTACAGATGCTTATGCTGAAAATGTATTTCTGAGCTTTGCTTGTGTTAATTGTGTTAAAATGTATCAACAGTGCACCCTGCTGAAATGAAGAGAAATGTACACATATTTTGGTGTCTGAATTAAATGTATATGTTTTAATAGAGGACACTGGCACAGCAATAGTAAACCAGCTGGCTTATTTTAAGAAAAATAACGGAAATGTGAATAAGCTGTGAAATCACTGAATGGCACCCCACAGTGCTGATTAGGCCTGTAGCTGGTAGGTCTATGAGCAACCTGTGACAGTAGGTGAAGACTAGTGAAGATAGGTGAAGGCTGCCAGCCTAGCCAGATAGAATTAAAATTCTGTCATTTGTAAATATTAATGTAAGCCACAGGCTTGTTGTCTTAAATGGAAAAAATAGTGTTGCATGTGGAACTGAAAAACATGTAATAACAGTGCACTCTGCTGTAAGGAAGCTAAGTCAAGCATTTTATGACTGTCTTTGATCTTTATAGTTGGCTCCTGTCAGTCTAGATGAAGGAATTCTTGCTATTGTGTTAAGGCCAGAATTAATGTCCAGAATTTGCATGCATAAATGTCCTTTATTGCTCTGGTTTCTGCCCAGAGGTGAAGAATGTAAATGTAGTTTCTGTTAGCCTGGGAACCCAGGGAAGTGTGAAGAATGATGTAATGAGAACCAGGAATGTGATTTTAAAAACAGCGAGAATCAGAGAGCATTAAGCATTTTTGTCTTGAATATCCAACTCATCAGCACTGTTTTGCTCTGTATGTAAGTTTATCTTAGACTTGTGTTTTCTCTTAGAAATAGCTAGAAACTAGAAAGATTAGACTAAGTGTTTTCTGTGATGTCAGAACTGTACTACTGAATTATTTTAAGTATATCTCTGTGATCTCTGAACTCTTGACTAGCACTGTGTAGTAAAAAGTATTGTCTTGTGTTTTTATTATTTATTATTAAATATTTTAAAACCTTTCAACTGTGGCTGTTTTGTGTAGAGATAAGTTAACCTCTAAAAGTACATTGCATGTATATAGTGATCCTGTACCAAGTCACTCTAATAAGCCTTGACTGTTTAGTTATACTACCAATTGGATAATA
Organism: Protopterus annectens; assembly: GCF_019279795.1. Taxonomy (NCBI): domain Eukaryota; kingdom Metazoa; phylum Chordata; order Ceratodontiformes; family Protopteridae; genus Protopterus; species Protopterus annectens. The sequence continues at coordinate 1,497,290,273 of NC_056733.1, read as the reverse complement.
ATATTGTACAGTAATAATTGGACACCCTTTTAAGGGCCTTTGAGTAGCTGATAAATATTAGCTGGGTGGTGGCAGCTGGTACTGCCGTATAGCCTGGGAAAAAGGGGTACAGCTGGAGAACCTGTACCAGCCTTCCCAAGGAGTGTCTGTGTGATTGTATAAACTCTTCTCAAAGTGTGTGTGTGTGTGTGTGTGTGTGTGTGTGTGTGTGTGTGTGTGTGTGTGTGTGTGTGTGTGTGTGTGTGTGTGTGTGTCAGCTACTTGGGCAGGGACACGAAGCACTGGTTGGACATAGAGGGTGCTGGAGGTTTTAGCTTGCCCACTAGACTGAGATCTGGACCCTATAGCTTTGCCAGTGGTGAGTCTTACTGGGGACCTGGAGAGCAAGGGAGTGACCAGCCCCGAACTGACTATGATCTCTGTGTGCTCTTAATGGAAATTGCACTTTGCTGTGTATATTTGTTATCCTTTCCTCCTATATGAGATGCCCCTCACTGGTGTTAGTGGTGAGGCTTGAGGCTTCTTGATTGCTGGGCCAGAGCACGGGCATCACACAGCCATTGTCTGTTAGCTTTTGTATAGAAGGGGGAAGCATCATAAATGTTTCTGGCTCCTAGGCATTGCCATAAAAGCTCTAAATGTGTATTGTAGCAATCTGCTAAAGTCCTGTCTCAAACTTCAGAAGGAGATATTTTGGGAACCTAGAGTCAGGTGACCAAATGAGGTCATTCTGCAAGTCATCTTGGATATAATATTTTACAGGAAATAATCTCAGAGGTAAGAGTATTTTGTCTAGGAGCCTGACAAGAAAGACTTCTCATGTATTTCATCTTGTCTTGCTCAAGTAAGTTATTAGGGAACAGTAAAATTCTCTTAGATTCAATCAGGAGTATAGTGAAGCTTAGTTTAGAGATTGTGTTTTTTTATTTGTATGAGTCTGTCCATCAATGTTGTTTTCAACATTTTCTGTGAGTTGAACTCTGTGGTTTACTGTGACTATACATCCAGTATTTTCATGTACTTTTATTATTTATTATTAAATATATTTAATACTTTTATCGTAGTTGGTTCTTGCAGAGAGTATCTAACTTTTGAGAGTATTATATTTATTTGGTGACACTGTGTGGGCCACTCCAGAATGCCTAGCTGTCTTGGTGAACTATTACCATTTGTATTAATATTAATATTAATATTAATATTTCACAGTATAATTAGACACCAGAGTGGCCATGGTGGTGCAGCGGTTAGCATTGCCGCCACACAGCAAGAGGTTCTCCGGTTCGATCCTTGGCTGGGGAGCCTTCTGTGTAGAGTCTGCATGTCCTCCCTGTGGTCGCGTGGGTTTCCTCTGGGTGCTCCGGTTTCCTCCCACATCCCAAGACATGTTGTAGTTGGATTGGACACACTAAATTGGCCCTAGGCATGAGTGTGTGTGTGTGTGTGTGTGTGTGCCTTCTGTGGAAGGTTGGGCACCGGGCTGGCAACTCGACACTGTAAAATTCCACTGCCAATCATGAGCGGACAGTGATCCACTGTGGCGACCCCTAACCGGGAAAAGCCGAAAGAAAAAGAAGAAGTATAATTGGACACCCTTTGTTAAGGCCCTTGGAGTAGTTGATTGTGAAGTGTCTGGTGGCAGTGATAACTACTTTATACTATGGACAGAGGGGCACATAGCAGGTACATATGTGCCAGCCTTTCCCAGGTGTGTGTATGAAAAAAAATCAAATCTCTCACTGTGTGTGTGTGTGTGTGTGTGTGTGTGTGTGTGTGTGTGTGTGTGTGTGTGTGTGTGTGTGTGTGTGTGAGCTACTTAGGGTAGGGACACGAAGCACTGAGTTTACAGAGAGGGTACTGGAAGACTTGCCTTGGATACTTGGCTGTGGACCTATGGACCTAACCCTGCAACTAACCTGTGGTGAGTTTTACTGGGGATCTGGAGGGAGACAGATCTACAGACATCCAGACCCCAGGGCTGAGTGTGTTCCCTGTGTGCTCTTAATGGAAATTGTACTTGATGCAGAGAGGAGTGGAAATACTGAGTGCATCCACTTATATCCCAAGTGCACATCGCTTTCCAGTGTCAGTGGTAAGGATTCAGGCTCCTTGATTACTGTTCCAGCATGAGGATGACACATATTGGTGCCCATCACATACTGGTAGCTGTGGTGGGCATCACAGGAACTACTGTAATAAATCTTTTCAATTTTTGATGTATGTAAAGACAAAGCACCCTGGAAAGAGTTTACTGTGTTGAATTTTCCATTTAATTAAAGGCTGACCTATATTCTTATGTTCCCTCTTCTACAGATACCAGTGATTTGAGGCTTATTGAAAATTTCTGCTCTCTAGCCAGAATACTCAAAAATTTAATTTAGAATCAGACACTAGAATATTTATGAAAATATAATATTCTCACAAACAGGCAGCATGGTTTCTTACCTTACTATATCATGCAAATAGTCATCTATCTGTACACTTAGTAACCCAACTCACACAAATATGGAGAAAGATTAAGTTCAAGTTTATTTACATGCATATGTCTATGCACTATTATAGAACACTGCAATAAATAAACAATTGTTTAATAAGTAAGGAAAAATGCACAGAGAGAAGGTTATACCTCATATACCAGGTCAAATAAGTACGTTTTGAGTAAATGCCATCAAGTATCTGGATTGATCTGGGTCATTCTGACACAAAGTTCCAGAGACAGAGCCTCTATTACAAAAAAGTAGCTTCCCTCTGAGGTATCAAGCTGGATGCTAAGAACTGCAATCCGTCCATGAGTAGATGAACACAGGGTGCGAGCAGTCCATTCCCAGCATACAAGTTCCCTGAAATAAGGTGGACAGAAGTTATGAAGGCTAAATACATGGAGTCAAGGTTTTTATACATGATGCAAGACCAAACATGTAACCAGTGTAGTCTCTGCAAAACTGACATAATGTGGCAATATCCAGATAACACACTGAGAAGCTAGTTTGTCGAGTTCAGCATCAATTGTAATCAGTTAAGCTAAGCATCCAGTCACTCCAGGCAGAGGGCACTGCAGTAGTCTAAAAATGACAAGACCAGAGCATGCATAACCATAATTCAGGCCATGTGTAATCAATGATAACAAGGGAATTTGACTATGGCAGAAATATGGTCCTCAATAGTAAGCTGTTCACCAAATATCTTACCTAGATTCTGCATCTTAAGTACAGGTTTGTCCTCACTATAAATAATAGCTGGTGACAGAGCTGGGGGTCAAAGAAATATGCATGATGGCATGGATGGTCAATTGTCCAGCTGCTTTTGAATTTGAAATGATTATCAATCAACTAGTTGTGAATGCATTTAATGTTCAAGGAAAGTTTGTTTAGAGCTATAATAGAGTCTTGAGGGAAGGAGAGGTATAGCTGTATATCATCAGTATAAGAGAGGAAATTTAAACCTCTTCTTAGAGTAATGTACCCTAAGGACATCAGCAGGTACACAGTAAGCCACAATGAACCTAGACTGGAACCCTGTGACATCCCACATATCAGATGATAGAAAAAAGGAATAATTAACTCTATACACAAACCACTGAGCATGAGCAATGAGACAGGAGGTAAACTAGTGACGTTCACCACTTGTCAGGCAGCCATAGTGGGTCAGGTGATATAATAAGATGTCACGGTCCACCGTGTTAAATGGAGAGGAGAGATCTAAGAAGACCAAGATGGACTAACATGGTTGATCTCTCACCACTAGGAAACTATTAACTATTCTTACAAGTTTTAACTCATCACTATACATAGATGTACATGAAAGTCTATAATTCGGTCATTTATAAGCCTAGAATATATCCCTTAAATTAAATACAGTACAGTTAACTGCGCATATTGTAAATAAGTATTTGTCAACATATGTTGTAATCATCTACCATATGTGTATTTTTCGACCTGTTTCATATTTCACCCACTCCTTTACTATATAAATATGAAATGCTTTTGAGTACGCTGCAAGTATGAAATACTTTCACTCTTTATTGCAAACAGTTTCCTCCTTGAAAAAGTGTTAATTATGCTCCTGTTGCCCTATGGCTCTAATATATGTAGTATATTTTGGAAATTTTATGAAAATCTGTATAATGCAGAGAAATATGGAAATCAAGAAACGGTACAAATGGAAATGTTTATGGAAGAATTCAATATGCCAAGTTTAGAGGTAGAGGAGGCTCAATTATTAACAGTTAGGATAAGAGAAGATGAGATAAAAATGGTGATGTATCAACAGGAAAGTCCCCGGGAATAGATGGTATTCCTATGAACGTTTAGAAGCTAGGAGGGAAAAAAATGAATAAAGATCTGGAAGGTTTTGTTTAACAGCATTGTAAGAGGAAGAGAAGCAGCAACATCCTGGAGGAAAGTGTTGGTGGTTGTAATACCTAAAGATGGTAAAGGCTCAGCAGATCAGCTTCATATAGGCCCATTTCAATTCTAAACCATGATTATGAAGAGTTTATGTCTATAATTGCTAAAAGAATGGCAAAGGTGATGCCAAAATTGATAGATATAGATCAGTGTAGTTTTGTGAAGAGGAGGCAAACATTTGACAACATTAATAGAAAAATCATGATCCAGAGTGAAGCAGAATGTAAGACAATACCACTGCTGTTGGTGCGTCTTGATGCATAAAAAGAATTCGACAGAGTATAAGCTGGGATTTTATGTGCAAGGCAGTGGAAGCATTTGCATTCCCTTATAAAATTTAAGGTTGATATATATATATATATATATATATATATATATATATATATATATATATATATATATATATATATATATCAGGGATCAGATGCAAAAATTAAAGTGGATGAGTTCCTCTCTGATAATTTCTGTTTGAGCAAGAGGAACCAGGCAGGGATGTCCTCTTTCCCCTCTTTCCCCTTTGTTATTTGCATTATATTTAGAACCATTGGCAAAGAAAATAAAGAACTTAGAAATTCAAGGATATAATTGGTATGAGTGTCAAGAAAAGCTGACTTTGTTTGCAGATAATATTATTTTGTACCTGATAAAACCAGAAAGGGACATTTTGGTGTTGTGGAACATTTTGAGACAGTTTCAAGGCTTTTCAGGATACAAAATTAATGAAGCTAAAACAAAGACAATAGCTATATGTACCCACACTCAAATAAGTTTAGCAATATCCATATTTATGGGGACATGATAAAATGAAGTATTTAGGAGTATGGATTAAAAAGGATTCTAATGGGGCAGCTAAGGATATGTGGGAAGTGACTAAAATAATAATAATAATACAAAAACTGAGAAATTAAAAGCTCTGTTTTTTTTTTTAGATATGGATAGCAAGATACAAGCAGTTAAAATGTTTTAAGTCTCTTTGTTTTTTTACACAGATCAGGCATATTTTAAATCAACCAGAGGAGAAGTTTTGGATAGTAGTTAATAAAGCGCTAAAGGATTTTATCTGGGAAGGGAAGATGGCAACAGTCAAGTAGGATAAACTGATTCTTCTAATAGAACAAGGTGGTTTGGGATTAATTCATTTGAATCGGTATTCCAGAGTAACACGGTTAAGGCTCATTTACATAACACATGCAGAAAGTGGAAATTGATGATGATGATGATGATGATGACACAGGGGACGCTCAAGAAACAAGGAGAGACTGGGATTTTGGATGTAGATCCTTAAAGTGAATAACAATAACCATACAGAATATTATATTCATAAAGTAGCAGAAAGTATTCTAAGAACTAAACTAACTAATGAAGGAATGGAGAAAGGAGATTCTGCAGACAGGGATGACTGCAATTAGGGATGCACACCATAGGCAAGAAGGGGCTGGAATTTGTTGGAGAAAACTGGCAAAGGAACCAAGGTATTGGAATCAAGTAATTAGAGAGTGAAAAGTAATAGAATGGGTAGAAGCCAAGAATTTATTTGGGCTACAGGCTAGAGATTGTTTTCCCTATCAAGGAATGATATCAGAATTTAGGCAAAGAGAAAGAAATAGGGGGAACCCAAGCAAAAGACCAACACTGGTACAGTTTTAGTAGAATCTAGAACATAACCTGCTGTTTAAAAGGGTTAATTAGCAGAGTATGATAACTATAAGAATCAATCAGAGGAGTTTAGAAAAAATTGAGAAGACAGACTGGAAAGGCAATTTACAGCAGAACAATGGGAGGATATATGTATTTATGGCTCTCAAATATGTAATAAAGTCTAGAAGATTTAGGATCTTTGTTTGGAAGTGCTTACATAAATATTTTAATACCCCAAGTAGACTCCAAAGAAGTTTTCATCAGGTAGATAGCAATGGTTGGAGGTTTGATGTGGAAGAAAGAGGTAATCGGAAACATATTTTTGGAAGTGTAGTGAGTTGACAGATTTAAAAAATTCCCTGCAGACCACTCTATCAGAAATACTGGGTGAGCAAACCAGTATATCTAAGGAAATTATTTTTGAGCTATGATACATACTCAGAATTGTCTAGACATAGTAATGGCATGCTGAGTCTAATTATGGTGGCTGCCGAAAAAGCAGTTACTAGAAAATGGAAATAAAAGTCTAAACCAACTGTACTAGAAGTAGTGAAAATGGTAACAGAGATAAAACAACTGGAAATTAGATCTTTAGGAAAAGGGTAGGAGTAAATTACATAGAAAAAATGGAAATTGTGGAAACAGTACATGCAGAATAATGTTTTGGAGGAGGAATGAGGTTTCAAAGAAGGCGGGATTTGAATGAGTTATGTAATGTTTGATCGACAATGATTGGATAGATTATAAGTGATGTATAATGTTTACAACTAAAAATATGTCGATATGGTTTGTATTCATTTATATAGATGTGTGCTTGCCTGCGTCATAAGTTATAATTTAATAAAGATGTTTCTTGTTAAAGAAAATACAGATATCTGGTTTAAATTAAAAAAAAAGCAAAACATAAAGGAGTGATGAGGTGGTATGATTACTCACGTGCAGAGCAGGAGAATAACTAAGAGTTGGACAAGTATCGTCTGAGTGTGTCTTTAAAGAATTTCAGTTTTTCTAGTTGTTGTAGTTATGTTCCCCAGTTTAGTGACATAACTTGAGTAAAGTAAGTCACCAGTTATAGTTTTAGATTTACTAGAAATTAGGAGACATTCATTTCCTGAAAGCAGCTCCCTTGTAGATAAGTAGTGATACCCTATTTTGTTTGAAAAAGGACAATTTTCGGGTTTATAAATTAGGCCATGTGCAGTAGCAATGAGTTGTGTGTAGGAGGGACAGTGTGGAAGCTCAGTCCTGATTATTTTTTTTTATGAGCAAGACAGTGATGTGCTCTGGATGGAAGATTAGTTGCAAATGTAACTATCTTGTTTTAGCATGCATCCAGTTTCTTCAAATTTGTAGAGTACATGTTAGTAAGAATGGGAACTACATAAAGAAGGGATGGGAGAAGGTAAGATGAAGCGATGGTTTTCCTATCAATTTTTGAGAGATATGGACTAGCCTGATAAAGTGCACCAAGTTTTGGTGTGTTTGTTTAATGATTTGAAGAATATGATGCTCAAATGTTCAGTTTTCATCTATAGTAATACCCAACAATTTAGTTTTTGATAGTGTTTCTGTTGTAGCATTGCTTTCTGATGTAATGCTAAAGTTTTTTTTTTTTCGGTAGTGTTTCAATAAAAGAAGCAGTAGCATTAACTTGGATTCCTTTGCATTTAGGATTAGATTGAAGGTTTGTAACCAGGACTCAATGGATGAGAAGGGCTATTGAATGACCTGCTGATGGTACAGTAAGAGCTCTACCTTCTTCATCTTCTATCTTCCTCATCTATGATTGGATGCTGAAAGTATTCTAAAAGCTGCTACTTGCTCCTTTGTACATATTTTTACAAAATACTGTAAGATAGACTCCTTCTCTGGGTCTAGATCAAGTTTTGCTAAGACTACTCTCCAGGGTCTCCTGCATCCTTCTCCTTCCACTTACAAGTATAGTTCGCTATGGTAATCTACCCATATAGCTAAGGCTACAACAGCAGTGATCAATATGAAGATTATAGTGCAGCTTTGGAAGTTGAACTTACCATAACAGTAGATGTTTGAATAATCACTGCTGCAGAAACCATACTCTCCCTCCACCACCTTGTTTTTTTGATATTTTTTTCATGTAAGGACATTTATTTTTTTGTTATTCCTTGCATTGTCCTTTCAGGGCTCAGACTCCCTCTCTGTACTGGCAGGAAAGCTGTGATGGGCTTTGCACCCAAACTTGCCTTTTAATCAGCTCATCTTGAGCTACTTGACAGTTTGGTTGCATGGAAGGTGCCCTGAAGCTTTGGAAGCTTGCCGGCTTTTATATGCTTTTCAGGATATAACCTGATGAAATGAGCAGATAAGGGTAGTGTCATCTGCATATTGCACTATGCTGGCATGCTTGGTTCCAGTGTGGAGATAATTTATAAAGACGTCAAATAGTTATTATCCAATGATTGATCCCTAAGGAACACCAACAGAGGCAGTGAGAAATGCTGAGTATTTGTTTTGCCATTTTACAACTTGTTGCCTGTTTGATAAGTAACATTGAAATCCTAAGAAGAATGAATGATCAAGTCCTAAAGAAGAGAGTTTGGTTAGTAATGTTTGATGAGAAACTGTATCAAAGACTTTAGATAGGTCTAAGAAAAGAGAACAGACAAAGTTACTTGTATTTCTGTGAAAGCTTACGGTGTTAGTGAAACTGAGGAGGGCAGTGTTTATGCTATGGTAGGGATGGAAACCATGTTGAGTTTGAGAATGATTATTTTTAAGGTAGTTGAGAAGCTGAAAATGAATACATTTTTCAAAAACTTAAATGGAGAAGACAGGATAGCTATTGTCTTTAGTTGGAGAATTCAGTGGAATTCCCACCTTTATGCAAGGAAAGTATACATTTTTTCTAGAGTTCAGAGATAGTAGTTCTCTGTCATTGACCAGTTTATCAGGATGGAAATAGGGTACATGAAGAAACTTCCCAGTGTGGAGGGTGTGATGTTAACTTCCTAAATTATGTTATGCACTTAACAATTTCTCTTTTTGAAATAGGGTACATGACATCTGCTGCCATTTCAATATATATTCATCTGGTAGATTATCACTGACTAAGGTGGTGGTTTTCGGGTTTTGAAAATATCATTTGATGGTAGCCAAGGAGAGTTGAAAGAAGGAATACTGTTTTCAGGACAGAGTGTTAGGGTAAAGAAGGTAGCAGGGTTACCTTTGAGTAAGCTACGTACTGCTTCACAAAGTGAGCAATGAACTGAGCTGCAATACTATTCAGGCCGAGATGTGGTAGTATGTCCAGGGCTGAGTACATTCTTTATTATGGCCCAGAATATCTATAACTATGTAATTTATTCTCTACTGGTTACCATTGGTTAAGTAGAAGACTTTGTATGGTCTATCAAACCCTTTATGATGAAGAACTGAGACTCTTAGTAAATATTAAATTGTTAAAACGTCATATAAGAGCTCATATGGAGGATTTCACTGAGATCAAATATTTTGTCAGGTCATTATTAGATCCTGGGAGTAATTTGCCTTTATTTTTAAGACAGAGTTTATTTAAAAATGCCTTGAACACATAAGTCAGAATGTATGTTCAGTGAATCTGGAGTTTGTGATGTAATAGTCTTTGACCTTTACGTAGTAATTTTAAACTATTAAACTATGAATCAGTGCAAAGTGAACGGAATAAACCAAAATCTAATCAAATGTCTTTACCTAAGGAATCTCTAACTTCATTATGTGATTCCCTACAAAACTGCAATGCACAAAATACAAACTTGTAAATATGCACCATGAATGCTTGAGTTTCACAAATATTGTGTGATATATTAGACTTGAAACGTTTGTAGTCTAAATATTTTGTATCTAGCACATAATGTAGTTCAACACTCTCTATGGGTACTTTTTGAGTTAGTATCTTTGCTTCTATATATGTGGGATGATGTGTGAGATTTTCAAATAGATGGAATGGTGCCTTCTTTCTAGTTCTATTGATCGGATAGGAGATGGGGAAGGCAATGGCTTTGGCTCCCTATTTGGAGGTATTCTGTGCTTAATTTATCAGCTGGGGGGTAGGGGTTTTTTTTTTTAAGTTAGGAGATAGGATATAGGAGGTGTGTATAGGTTCAAGGTGAAAAGGGTGGGGGGGGGAGGCAACTGGGCTTATCAGGGTTTTGTTGATTTTGGAGATTTAATAGTAGTAAAGTAGAGTAGTAGTAAGAAAGAAGAATTTAAAGTTGTTGACAATCAGGTTTGGAGTCTAGTGGTCTAGTGTAAGTGGTTATGTGGGTGGGGAATGTTGGTGGTTAGAAGTAGACCAGTGTTTTGTGGCTGGAGAGATTGCTGAAGTTGATTTGGATATAAATTTCTTTTTTTCTTGTAGGATGGCTTTCTTTGTTAAGATTGTTTGTTGTGTTAAGTCTTTGTTGTCTGATAGTTTGTTGATGATGTGGTGGTTTTTTTAAGATTTATTTTATTTATTAGGATTTCTTAGCTAGAATTTGAGAGCCATGGTGCTGGTTTGTTTTTCATTCTTATGGGAACGATTTTTCATTGGTCTAGGATTGATTGGAAGGTACGGGGTATGAGGAGGGGAGTGAAATATAGATAGGAGAGATTGTTATAGATTCTAATATTGTGGCTGTTGGTAAAAAGGGGGTGGTGTTGGAGGGTAGGAGAGGTGTGTGTATGAGGACTTTATGGAAGATAATACAGATAGTAGGTAGAGGGAGACAGATATGGGGTATAGATAGGGTATTAGGGGGTGTGTGATTATAGATAGGGGTGTGGTAGTTATAATAGGGGTGATGGTATGAGGTAAAGGGTAGGGAGGGGGAGGGGGCGGGGGGGGAATTGGGGCAGGGGTAGGGGCGGGGTGGGGATTGGGGCGCCCGAGAGACTGTATTGCCAAGGAAAACAATCTGTGGAGAGAAGAAAGACAAGAGGGAAGAGGGAGAAGGAGTGAGTGATCTGAGGGGAGGAGGTAGGAAATGGCCAGAGTTATAATATGTTACTAAACTAGTGGTGTAGTCAGCTAATGGAGGAGAGGGTAGGAAAGGGTAGGTCAAAGTTGAGGGAGGGAAAGTAAGAAGGGAGAGGGAAAGAAAAGGCAGGTAAAAAGAGAGTAAAGGAGGAAGAAGAAAAGTGAGGTAGGTATGGTGGAGGTTAGAAGAAACTGCATGAGGAGTTCCTAAGCAAGTGTGGAAAAGACTGCAATTAACAAAGATTTAACTGAAAAAAAGAAAGAGGGGAAGGAGGCTAAAAAAGAATATAAGTGAGATTCAGCACTTAAAAGATATAAAGGAATAGGAGTCATATTTAATTAGTAAGAACAGACAGAAGGAGACAGTTTTTCACTAACTTACTTTAGTCTTTTAACAGGAACACGGGTCAGGAAACAGAATTGGAGAATTTCTGTCTTATTGAATCAATTGAGCCATTTCTATGAGTCAGCGGGGTATTAATTGAGAATATTCTGTGCTCTTATGACCAAGTTTACCAAGTTTATAATTGTTTTATTATATTTTTTTCACTGTCTAGACTACTAGTCTTATTGGAGTAGTTGCTCCATGGGGCTGAAGGGAGTAGACTGTGGTATAGAAGGGTAGTTGACAACCAGAGGGAAGGTCCTTCAGCAGACAGGTAGAGAATGGACCAGAAGACAGAGTCTCCTCCAAATTTATATATTATTGCCTCTATGGCTCAGGTTGTAGCTGAAAAGGGTCTGTCAACCAGTCCATTCCCAATGTTAACAAACTGAAATAAATACAGATAATAAAGCTAACAGACCAGATGGACACATACTACCTTCTTGAACATCTTACTGACAAAAGGCAAATTGGAAATAGGTCTATAAGCTACCAGATTGTCAGCAGCTAAGCCGGTTTTCTTGAGAATATGAGTAACACAGGCTTTCTTTACACTTGAGGGGAAAGCTCCAGTCTGAAAGGTAGGGTGGCAATCAGATAAAGTTCAGTACCCAAAACATCCCAGCAGGATGTGACAAGCCTGGCTGGCATGGCTGCAGTCCACAGGTGGTCAAGCACATAGTGGAAAGTAGTGCACCAAATTCTTAGTAATCAACTACTTCAAAATTAGACCACAAACAAGGTTTCTCTCACTAAACAGAAACAAGCCTTTGCAAGCTCAGTTAAATCCAGATTTCACCTGACTGTGGCAGGCTTGGAAGCAGAGTATTTATATAAGCAAGCACCCATTATTCATCAAACAGATACTTCCTTGTGGGGAAAGCAGGTGGATCATTAAATACTAGTAATCACTAAGAAGAGAGATGTTGACCAGTTTACTTCCACTGAGATTTTTTGATAAAAGAAGACAGATATTTTCCTGAGTGATCACTGCCACATAAACAGAGTAGTGTTCTTCAAGGGCAAGCCTGACCTGTAGCAGATGAGTGCAGCACCACTTGTGCCGTGACCTGCATGCCATTCATCTCAACACACAACTTAGGGCTAACAGATTAACACACAACCTCAAGGCATTGTTGCATTCCTCAACAGCCTCATTGATGTCCTTTACACTGAACTCTTGCATCTGTTGAGAAATGGTAGAAGCCAAATAATCAGATGTTCAGTATGTTCATAGATAATTAATTACTAAGCTAACAACCCCAAAGGGCCCTTTTTAAAGCCCAGCCATGCTTCTCAAATATACTAAACAGGTTTTGATACCAGTAATTGTATGGGGGTATATTCTGGGTATGTGTAATCAATTATTTACAAGATTCCTCTTTCTAATACGGACACAGGTGGCAGACCGGGATAGATTTATGATTTCCCATCCACTGATTCAAGTTGCACTTGAATATGATTAGGAATGAACTCAGCTTCACATGGGTGAATTGCCTATTCCAGACAAAGTAGAGTCTCTGAGACACATATCTGTTCTTCCAAAATATCTTATTTAGTTTGCAAACAAGGTTTAGGTCCCTAGATTGGGTGTTTTTAATGCCTTTTGTTTTGAGGATGTGCAACAGGTCCATATGGGCTGGATCAGTGAATTCTTTGCAGGCTAGGCATAGACTGCTTCTCAGCAGTCTGTAGGAGTACAAGGATAAGTCCTTGAGGCAGTCTGTGTAGGACATGTCATCTGCACCTTGCATTCTTTTTGTGAGGCAACTCTTTGGAGGACTGCAGATGTTGCATATGCCTAATAGGTGCATACTGCTGGAGACATTGTACTCAGTGATTGGCCTAATGAGGCCTGACTACACTGGAGCAATGACATCTTTGAACTTAGATGCATTTCCTTGCTTATAAGTTGCAAAATGTAGAATGATTTCCTCACATGATGATCAAAGGGCAGGTCAGTGTCTATGTGCATTCATAAATCCCGGGTCTATATCACGTTATCGAAAACCCGTATCGAACGCTAGAAGACTGACACATATAGCACAAACTATGGTAACGGCGAATGTACAAAACCACGAAACGCAAAATGTCAAAGTGTCATGGTTGGCCCATCTGCGTTATACCTCTGTAAGGTAAGTGTGTGATAGCTACGGACCTTAGGGTTAGGGTGCAGGTTAAGGTAAGTGCATAAATAGGTAATCTATGCAAGGTTTAGTGTAGGGTTAGAAGTAGGGTTTTGTTAACTGTATGTGTGTGGATTATTTGTTTTGTTTGGGTATATGTCTGTAGGATAGCGTTAGGGTGCAGGTTAAAGTAAGTGCATAGACAGTAATGTATGCAAGGTTTAGTGTAGGGTTAGTAGTAGGGTTTGGTTTGTGTATGTATGTGTTTTATTTATTATGTTTGGGTATGTAGTATATAGGGCGGTGGTGTTGGCCGACTATGACGGTTCGAGATTTGAAAATTCACGGTTTAGGGTGTTCGGCGTATTTGTGGTTCAGGCTATGCGTGTCGGTGTTGTGGTGTTTGATGATACGGGTTTTCGATAACGTAATATAGACCCATAAATCCCTGACCATAAGGTCTATTTTTAGTGGTATATTATTAATGCATTAATATCCAAGGACGGTTTTCATTACAAAAGATACTATTAGAAACTTACTAGAAAGGCTCACCCAGACTCTGCTACACTTTGCTGTGAGGGAAAGGTTAGTTTGCTTTTTATTTGTTGTATTACTTTATTGCCTTTTTCTATTTTGAATACTGTGATTTGTTTTATTTACCTTATGTTTTACTTGTATTCTGCTTTTAACTGCATATTAAAACTTGAAAAGAGACCACAGCTCTGTCTCTTGTGAGTCAAGCAGAAAATGTTTCCCCACCCTCCCACCTGGTTACGGTAGTGTTCTTAAACACCACTGTCTTTCTAGTTGCCTTCCCCTTATGTTAATTTGACCACATATCTCATTTCCTCTCTGTTTTTACTGGCTTGTGTGAGTAAGCACAAAATTATCATTTTGTGAAATCCCTCCCCTTCAACTATTTAAATTTATTGGCCATCCCTCTGTATTCCATAGTACCAGAATACAAAAGTGACCACCCTATTTCAGTCTATCTTGCTGTTTTAAAAATAGAGACTCTCCACTAAAAACGTAAGTTACCTACTTTCACATCTAACTCCTCTGGTGCACACTGCAGTGTTTACAATAAACCATTTTATGTTCTTCTTACCTTTAAGCATCCCTGTGACTAGCACTTGCTTTAAAACCTTCTGGAAATCACTAGGAAGTGTTAAACTCATACAAGCACTCAACTCTTCTTGTTAATAAGGAGAAATTAATTGTAGGCACTAAACAGCCTATAATTGCAAAGTACCTTGCTAAGATAAGGGTAAACAGCTCTTGTACTTTACAAAAAAAAAAAAAAAAGCACCAAAGCAGGCATGTCCAAGGGTCAGCTTCCAGTGATTTCTCCTGTCCACCTGGTGAATCTGGGCATACTGGGGCAATGCAGCAATTGCCTCATGTACACAGACAACCCTCTCCTCCTACCACCCAACACTACAACCTGCGAGAGATGCACTTACATAGCCAAACTGGAAGCAAAGCTCTCTCCAGCCAAGATTGTGCTAGACAGTCAAGAGGAGAAGGTTAACACCCACACTACACCTCAAGCAACACATAGCCCTTCTAAACCCACACCACCAACACCCACACATAGCAACATTAAACCCACATATGGGAACATTAACCTGCCCAAGCAACAAGGACCTCCGAAGCTGAAACGCAAACAAACACCAGTCACAACCAAAGTGTCACATAGCTCACAACACCAGTGTGCCACCCAACAACAGCCCCTAAGGCAAGACAACGTACCCAACACTTTAGTCATAGATGACCCTATAGGCAGGCACACTGATGTCCCATTCACCAGGCTGAACAAGGAGAAAAAATTACAGTCAGCTGCCTGTCGGGTGCCATAACGCATGCACTCAAGTCACTCCACAACCATGTTGGAGTGAATGACTTGAGACGAACCTTCCTGGACTACATGAAAAGAGACATGAAAGAGCTCTCAGATCATGTGGCCCAGGCAGGTATGGCCTTAGCCCTGAGCAGCATCCTGCCTTTGCCCAGAATAATACCAAAGTATAAGGACAAAATGATTGACTTCAAAAATTGGCTAAGCTTCTGGTGTCATTCAAAGGAGATTCAGTATCTGTCTGCCTGGGACGACATGATTGACAGGCCACAATGCTTTGCCAGAGATAGTCTGCACCTGTCACCCCTGGGACTCAGGTTACTGGCTAAGGCTCTTTCCACCCCTATAGTGCCTTTTTTAGGCAAAGTTCAAAGGACAAAACCACCACTGTAACAGGTACAAGCATGTAAAATCTGAAGGTAATGCTACTCAATGCTAGAAGTCTAAACCTCAAAACGCACTCTCTCTCGAGGCACTCCTAAAAATGGCGAACATCGATATCTTTGCAGTAACTGAGACCTGGTTCAAGGCTCCAGAGAGCACCCCTGCAATACCAGACTACAACTCTTACCACACTTTTCGGCCACCAAACCAGGGCCGAAACACTAAAGGTGGAGGAACGTCTATATTCACCAAGGATATTCACACCACCAGCCTAGATGCCCAACACAATGCTTCTGAAATTCTCCAGGTGCAACTAACACTAGGTAAGACTGCAATCCAAATTGTAGTTTGCTACAGATCCCCCACCATGCCCCAAGATTCTCACTACACCTTTCTAAACATACTGGAAAATATTAAGATACAACCAAACACCCTAATACTGGGTAATTTCAACTACCCTGCCATTAACTGGGAAAACTACTCATGTACAAACACCTTTGCTGAACAGTTCTTGGAATTCATAAATTCCAACACCCTGGATCAACTAATCCTTAGTCCCACCAGGGGCTCCAATATCGTAGACCTGGTCATTACCAACATGGGAAATTGATACTCCAAACCTATGGTCACCCCCTCATTGGTCAGATGTGACCATAAGCTAATCACCCATGACATCTACATCCCACCCCCATCCCTCAGTAAGGAAACCTCTGTAAAAAACTTCTCCAAAGCCAACTTCATGCTATTCAAGTCAGAAGTGACAAACTTAATGACACCCATGCAGAAGGGAACTGAAAGTCTGACTGGTGAATCCAACAGTAAGGCACTGTACGAGCACATCCACTCGAGCATGAATTGTGCCATCCCCAATAGAACCAAGACACTCTTCTCCAAAAAAGGAAGCCAATCTGGTGGTCCCTTGCCATAAACAAACTTTACAACAAAGGGAAGAAACTGTTGCAGAAAAGAGGAAAAACTCCCTTACCAGCCTCAGTAAGAAGCTGAGATCCCTCATTAAATCCTCCAAAGCTAGTTACGAAAATAAAATTGCCAAAGATTTCAAAGACAACCACAAGACATTCTATAGCTATGTCAAGAATCTAAATGGCAATGCTCAGATCTACTCTGAGCTACAACAGAATGGCATTAAATATACTGATCCCAAGGATATTGCCAATATCTTGGTGGATCATTTCAGTGCAAACTCCACCCCCCTCTCACCCCTAAAGGGCCCATCTCAATACTGAAAGATTGCCAAATTCCGGTAATAATGGCTACACAGGTAAAAAAACTCACTGTCTAAAGCTAAGAATACAGCATCCATGGGACCAGATGACATCCCAGGCTGTGTACTACATGAACTACAAAATGAACTGGCACCTCACCTAAGTCTCATGTTTAATCATAGCCTCACCTCAGGCTTCATGCCCACTGAGTGGTGAACAGCTACAGTTATCCCACTCCACAAGGGGGGATCCACCTTGGATCCTGGGAACTACCTCCCCATCAGTCTGACGAGCCTGATCTGCAAGGCCATGGAACGTATTATCCTGGAAGTTATAAACAAAGACATTGGCAACCTTCAAACACTGGACCCCACACAGTCTGGGTTCGTGAAGGGCCAATCTTGTCTCCTGAACCTGATTGACTTCTTCGAATCAGTCTCCAGAGCCGTGGACAAGGGTAAGATGGTCCACACAGCCTATCTGGGCCTCGCCAAGGCCTTCGACACTATCCCCCACTCTGGAAGCATAGATAAACTTACTAAGCTGGGCATTCATCCCTACGTCACTCGATGGGTTGCCAGCTGGCTTACTGACAGAACCCACACTGTAAAAGTAGCCGACTCCAAATCCAGCTCCAGACAAGTGACAAGTGGAGTACCTCAGGGTTCAGTCCTGAGACCGCTCTTGTTTGGCATCTACTTCTCTGAAGTACAGGCCAACACTAAAGGACTCTGGCTAACAAAGTTCGCAGATGACTGCAAACTGGGAGCCATTACTGAATCCCCAAATTATGTGGATATTCTATAAAAGGGCCTTACAGAAACAGATGCTTGGTGCCAGAGCCATGGGCTCAAGCTCAATGCCAAGAAATGTATAGTTATCCCATTTGGGAAAAAACATGTGCCCATAAATTATCACATAGGTGGCAGTACACTAAACACCAAAAGTGTGATAAGAGACTTAGGGACACAGGTGGACAGTGGTCTCACCTTCGATAACCACATCACCACAACAGTCAGGAAATCCTTCTATGTGGCACACCTCATCCCTAAGGGCTTTTCATCCAGAAAAAAGAGAGGTCATTGTCCCACTGCACTCATCCCTCATTAGACCCATTATAGAATATAACACCCTGTTTGGTATGTACCTCTCAAGACATCTGCAACAACTGAAAAGGCCGCAGAAATACCTCACTAAAAGGATCACAGGCCTAAAGCAGATGCCCTGTGCTGACCATCTAAAAAAGCTCCACCAATACTCTGTCGTATATCGTCTACTCAGATGCGATCTCTGCTTAACATACAAGACCATGTCAAACCCAGAGCTGCTGAAAATGCTACACTTAAAGAAATCTCAATCTCTCAGAGACACACGATCCAGGGATCTAAACCTTGTCATCACAATGAGCAAAACATGCTGGAGGGATAGGTTCCTGACGCAGAGACTCCCCAGAGTCTGGAACAGAGAGCCCATACATGTTAAGCAGAGTGCCTCTTTGACCCACTTCAAAAGGAAACGATGTTTGGATGGGAGATAGGAAATTCACCCTGGGGATCACGTCAGTCGCCCTGCTAGACAGGGGTCCAGGGAAGTAAATATTGTGGGAAGAAATAGCCAGGGAATTGTTATGGCTAGGCTTATATAGGCCCTAGGTCCAATAGCCTAGTAGCAATGTATGAACCTATGAACCTATTAAGTACTTTCTGGTATTGAGTTTTAGCCCTTGACTCTAGCACCATTTATTAGTCTGTGTCAGGCCTTCTTGGTGAATGTTTGTGTCTCTGGAGGGAAATTCTATGACTGCACCTAGTTTGCAATCATCTGTGAACTTTGCCAGCTAGAGACCTTTGATGTTGGCCTTGACTTCAGAGACGTACATGCCAAAATGGAGTAGTACCAGCACTAAGCCATGGGGGACACCATTAGAGAGTTGCCGTTTTTGTGGAGGTAGACTCACCTATCTTGATGCATTGTGTCATATCTGTGAGCCAGCTGGTTATCCAAGAGGTTACGTAGGGATTTACACCTAATTTTATGAGCCAGTCTACAATGTCCAAGTGAGTTATTCTGTCAAATGTTTTGGCCAGGTTAAGGTAGGCAGTATGCACTGTTTACCCTCATCCATTGCTTTGGTGACCTTCTTAAAGTCCACCAGGTTGAGTAGGCATGACCTGCCCTTGACAGAAAAACATACTGGGTTGTATCTAATGTATAAAGTTTTCCTATGTCATTATTTATCATGTCCATGATTATTCTTTCAATGGCCTTATAGGCACCGGAATCATAGAGCGAGGGGGAGGGAGCACCCCCCCCCACACCTTTACAGCCACATCGCCAATTAAAAGCAGCATCTTTTTTAAGGACCCATGCATGCATCGCACGCCAATGTGGAAGTCCACTCCACACTTGCATGCATGTGTGGAATTTAAAACTAGCTGTGCTGTTCCGTTTTAAGGAAAGTTATGTTGCCCCGCCCCTTTTTGCTGAAGTCACATTTGTGACTGCCCTCCAAGTGTTTTCCAGGGAAGGAGATCTCACATTTGTTGTTCTTCCAGTTGAGCTTTCTGCGAGCCATGTAATTTTTCTTTGTAGCATGCACTTCAGTTTTAAGTAATGCCTATTCAGCTGCTACTGTAGACAGAGCTGAACACTAGTTATCACTGAAATGATACAAAGGGATCAGGTTAAGTACTGTCTGCTAGTATTATTTTACAAAACCATCAGTCGTATTGGTTTCAACTATTACATTACCACAGAGGAAAAGTCACTTTACTAGTGTTGCCTTGCAGTGAATGGAATCAAATTGAATGTGTAGTTATCAGATGTGAGTGAGTGAGTCCTAGCAGCTGATATTTGACTAAGATTAGGTGTACTTTGAAATGCCTTTGTATGCTTTTACAAATGGATTAGAATGCTGTATAAGATAGAAGTTTATCCCTTTTCAGGTAAGTTTATTGTCTGAATTATTTATCTTGCTGACAGAATTAGAATGAACAGGAATTCTAGTTAATAACTTACCTTGTGATGCAGGTTGTTTTTATGATTTCAGTCAGGACAAAATCTTGGCCTATGTGCCAGGTCTAGCTATACAGTCTTCAAATTGTTGGTAATGTATACCTGGCAGAATTTTAGCTCACAGTGTTTTTAAATTGTACAAAAGATCAGTCACTCAAGGTTGAGCAGCAGACCTTCATACATGTAGGCTTTACCTCTTACAGACGTGATCTTAAAGCTTGATTCCTTTTTGGTCCAAGAGTCTAAGTAATTACAAGAATTCTATAGTATCTTTAGCAAGGCAGCCAGGTGGTCAGTATGCTGATGTGAAGGGGTCAACTGACAGAGATGATAAACCAGTGTACCTCCTGTGTAATTTTTTGGTTGTTAGCACACTCAGTAATTCCACAGTACTTCTAAACAGCGCAAGTATGTTGATTTGTTTTCACCTGTTAGTTAAGTGATGAATACCGGCTATCAACAGATTATCTTTTTATGATTTAGACACTATCTGGTTAAGTGACTTGCTTGGACTCTTACTGTTTGTAAGTGAACGTCAATAGAATAAAACCCAGGACTACAGGATGAAGCTCATTTACAGTTTGTAGCCTCAACTCTTTCAGTTAAACTATCAGACTAAGATAAAGGAAGGGACTTTCTTTAATTTACTGATGATTATTGATCTACAATCTCATCCTGAAAGCTGTTTGAGTTAGTTCAATACCTAGTTTGAAAAGGATGCTTTGTGTAATCTGGTCTCATGCTGTACCCCTTTGTTATAGTATAGTCCTTTAAAGTTCTTTTTTTGATACAAGGAACCCAGTGGGAGTTTAATTTATTCAATGTGCAAGAAAGTTTATATACTGTTGTCTGTCTTATTACGTTATCTGTCTTTCTATCAAATATCTACATACTCAGCACATTTAATTGTGTTCATATGTTTTTTTTTATACTCTCGAGACATGTAATTGCATTTTTCTGGTCAGTCATACTGCACTTAAATCCCTGCTGAGTCAGTTCCTTCAGAAAGGCAAGTTGTTATTTAACAATTTCTGATGCCAACTATTTTTTTTCCACTGGTGACTTTTTAAGTCACTCGTCCTGGTGAAGTTTGCAATGATACCATGCTGAACTAGGTAGACCAGATTTCCATACGCATAGCAAAAGTCTCCACCTTATCATGTTTGATCTCCAAGTACTCCCAGGCAAGCTGAGAGATATGTTGCCTCCAAGCTGTCCTGAATCTCTCCCATAACCTCCCCTCTGTGGACTGTATGTAGTTGACCTCCTGTGGGAGATGCTGAGGGACGTCCTGACAAGATGCATAAACCACTTCCGTTGATTCCTCTCAATGCAGGACAGCAATGGCTGTACTTCCCACATTGCCCAGATCCTAATTCTGTGATGTATAGTAATTCTAGCTACCCTGCAAAGGAGCTTTTTTTTCTGCCATTTTTATCTTTAGGTTCATCCTTTCACTTGCTACCCAAACTTCATGGCCATAGGTAACCTATAAATGGTTCATATCCCAGGCCACAGCTTACACTTATCAAAGGTACCAGAACTTGTCAGAGATTTGGGATGCATGACTAGGCTTAAAAAGGCCCTTGTGGCCGTTAGCCTAGTAAACATCTATGAACCTATGAACCTATTAAGATTACAGGGTATACTAGTGCCTGTAACACAGGCATCCTGAAGATGCAGAGGTAAAGTGCAAACATTTAAGCTTCAGACATACTTATGCATCAGATGTCAGCTTTTCCACTCTGCATGTTATTATTTAAAAATGAGTCACTACCAAAGGAGGCTTGTGTCCTGTTGCTTGGCATATTTAGTGAGGAGAGTTTTTGCATGTGTGTGTGTGTGTGTGTGTGTGTGTGTGTGTGTGTGTGTGTGTGTGTGTGTGTGTGTACAAAGAACAAGAGCCAAGCTGAAAGATTTAATTGAGTGTCAAGTACATTTTACAAGGAGCTGACAGCTTCAGGGGAAGAGAAGTTTAGTGCTGCTTATCTGATGCTGTTTGCATTATTAGTAGCACAACATGTAGTATATTTGCTGTTGATGCAGAAGACTGCGGGTTCTACTCCCACAGTATGCAGGTGGATCACTGATACTGTATTGTGTTGTGATTTAAAGAGAGTGGATACTGCAGTCCTATGAATGTCCTCCTTTGAAGGAGTTACCTAGTAACTATGAACATGTTGTCAGTTTGCCATACATTCCCTATTGCAATATTACTAGCTTACTATTTTTAATGTAACATAGGCAATTTATTCTTATAGGGAAACAGGCACTTTATTTGTAGATGAAACAATGAAATATAAAGGTGTTTGCTAGCTGCAACCTCTTCATTAGTTACCAACCCCTTTAATGTGGAATTATTTAGATGACTCACTTCTGCAGAGATTTGGCATATTTACTGATAATGGTGGAGTGTAATGACAGACGTTTGAGTGGCCTTTTATGGTTGAAATTTTCTGAAATGGGTAGTTTTATCATTATTGGTTCATACGTTTTGTTTCATTGCTTACTAGACCACTGTTCAAAACTACAAACTTAAAGCACATTCTAATAATTGATGCTGTATTATACAAGGAATATAATTTAATACAATCAAAAAGGTGAATCAAAGAACGCATACATGTATGCATGGTGCTAAAAATGTGTAAGGAACCTATGGTTTGAAAAAAGCCCAGAGGTAAGCTTAGTCCTCCACTGGGCGGATGCAAAATGAATGTGGATTTTCATGCCATTTCAATGAATGTGAGTTTCAAGGGCAGAGAAGTTCACTGCTCCTGCTAAGTCTGTTTTCATTGCTAGACAGTATTGTTTGTTTAGCAAATGGCTCATTGTTTGTCTGAAACTCAAGTGCAAAAAAAAGTAAAAGAAAATACCAAAGGGCTTTAGCCGACTAAGTCCGAGATGACTACAAGCTAGGATCAGTTATTGAATCCCCAAATGACTTAGCCATCATGCAGGAAAGGTTGTCCTAAACAATAACTGGCGCCAGAATCATGAATTGAAACTGAACCCCAAAAATACATTATTGTATCATTTGGGAAGTCATCTACTCCAGGGAACTTCCAAATTGACAATGACCCCTGAGAAATGACTCAGCTGTTTGGCATTTGGGAACTTTAACTTTTGACCAGCATGTGCCCAGAGTCATAAGAAATTATTTCTATATTGCACAGTGTATAAACAAATTGATTGTGACTAGATCTAGATATGTTATTGTCCCCTTTTGCAATGTCCTCATTATTTCAATCATTTTATATAATGCCCAGATTGGCATGTATCTGTCCAAACCCATGCAACAAATGGAATACCCAGAGAGGTATCTTACTAAAAGGATACAAGTCTTAAACAATAGGTCTTGCATGGACCACCTCAAAGATTTATCACTATACTTAGTATCCTACAGAGTGCTTAGAGGTGACATGTCTGGCATACAAGGCATCCTCTGACCTAATACAGATGGACCTACTGAGCATCAGAAAGTCAAATGGCATCAGAAATACTCAGTCCAGGTATCTAAACTGAATGTTGTGGAGAGATGGATATATATCACAAAGGCTACCACTGTTCTGGAGCAGAGTATCCATTCAAGTAAAACAAAGCTCATCCCTGTCCATATTCAAATGCAACTTGGATCTAAGGGTGGGTAATAGACAATGTACTCCAGGATTGCACCTCATGCCACTAATGGATAGCAGTAGTTCCTAAATGCAGCATCCCTTACATGGGGCCCCTCAAATTAACTATGGTATGATCACAGTTATTCTCACTAGGGCTAATATACAATTATCAGCCATGGAATATGTAAGACCAGGAAATGTTAATTCAAACACCAAAAGAGAATTAGCTAAGCTTAAAATGCCCTCCAAGTGAACCTTTGTTGTGGTAGTAAAAAAATTGCCCTTTTTAGATCACTAAATGCCCCTCTCACCCTCCACCCCCTCAGTCTTCAACAGCTTCCAGCGCTTATATAAGACTAGTTAGTTTTATTGGCTGATAGTTTCCCAGATCCTTGGATGACCCACCTTTGTGCAGAGGGATAACAGTTGCAGGCCTCCATTCACTTGGCACAAAGCCTGTTTGGAGGCTATGACTGAATACTGCTTTTAGCGGCCCCAATAGGTCATGTTTCATGCTATTAAGGAGGCATCTTGGAATATTATCAGTTCACATCAATATAGTGTTTTTGACCTTGGAGAGTGCAGTGAGGACCTGTTCCCTTGTGAAAGTTGGGGAAGCTATGGTTGGGGACAATTTCTGAGAGGTGTCTGAGGGAGAATGTGGGGTAAAATTGGAGCTGAATTTGTCAACCAGTAACTTGCTATATCCTCTGATTCAGTGCATGTTCCTCCATTTACAATTAGTTTGGCAGTGATGTGGTATTCCCTTTGAGGTTTTGGACATAAATGAAGAATGCTTTGTGGTTGTCCCTAGCCTGCAATGCTACTTTTGCCTCAAATTGGCTTTGATAGACCTGGTTAGTCCCCTGTTTGTTCATTTGGTCTGAAGAAATAGTTCTTACCTTGCTGGACATTACATTTCCTATTTTTGACCATGATTTTTTTCCTTTTGTTGCACAACCTGTTGGGATTCCACCATGGTGACTTGTGTTTTTGAATCTGTCCTGTGCATATTTTGGGTAAGTACCACTGCCTCTATGCAACTGTATACAACCTGAACAGTGAGGACATTACATACAGGAGTGCAATGTTTCCTCATGTTGGTGAGGACTAGGTCAAGGATACTAGCACCCTTAGTGGGCACACAGATTAGCTGGCCCAGGGCACTCGTGTTGACAAAGTCCAGGAATCTTGTTTCCTGTAAGTTTGAGATTGTGTACAATTCCCAGCTTATTACAGAGTAGTTGAAGTCACCCGTACCAGAAATCTGGATAATGGAGGGGGACAAAGGCCCAAAAATAGGGACAGATTTTAAATACTGATGTTACAAACTTAAACATTTGATAAAATAACAGGTTTTGCATTAGAATGACTTTTCCGAAGGGTATGAAGTCTGAATCTTGTATGTCTGTCATTATTTTTCAGTCCTCAATGATTTGCTAGTGACTTGCCAAAAAATACAATTTTATGAGAAACAAACCAAAAATATGAGGTAAAAATCTGGGCATTCTGTAACATAAATAAATAAAATAAATAAATAAAATCTGTATAGTCGAGAGGTATGATTAGTCACCAATGAATATGGCATTGGATTGAATGGAATGTGACTCAAGTTCATTTAAATAAGTGGTATGGGTTTTCTGGGTTATAGAGGGGGACATATAGCTTGCAAAGACATAGTAAGGTCTGCCTCCCCCCCCATAGTGCCTTTTTTAGGCATTGCCAAGCTGATAAACCATCCAACATAGCTAAACTAACCCAGAATTATCTAAAATGTGATACTATTCAATGCTGAAGGTCTGAATAAAAAAGGTGTCTCAGTTTACATCAAACAACCACACCTCTTACTAGTAAAGTAGTATGATGCACTAAAGCTCCTCCTCGTGCAACTCACCATAAGCAAGTGCCTCACCATATCCTTGCAAGCTATAGGTCCCCTCTATAACCCAGGAAACCCATACCTGGTCACCTTTCCTCATCCTCCTGCCCCAGCGCCTCTTCTTCTTTCACAAAATCTCACTCTTAATACCCTGTTTAGCATCAGATAGTTTCAGACAAATGGGTTTTAAAGATGGTTGGCAACGGATAGAATCCCTCCCTCCTTTCAGAGGTTCCCCTCACCCTCCCCAGTCAGAGTTATTTCCCCAGGTGCTCCAACATATGTTAGAAGCAGGTCTCATAGAACATGTTCCTGGAGAGCACCTTGGAAAGAGCTTTTATTCCACAATTGTTCTTGTTCCAAAAAAGGAGCACTGTTGGAGAGCAGTTTTGATCTCTCCTTTCTCAAGCCTTTTGTGACGATTCCAGAATTCAAGATGTTGACCCTCTAATCTGCATTAGCACTATTCCGAGACCATTGTATTATAGTGATCTTAGACGTAAATGATGCTTACCATCAGATTCTTATACCTCACAGCTTCAGGAGATTCCTAGGATTTTGTGTATCTGAATTACATTATCAATTATCTGCATTATCCTTTGGGTTGTGTACTGCACCAAGAGTGTTTAGAAAATACCTAGCCCCAGTGGTGGCATACTGCCAACTGCAAGGTAGCAAGTTTTCCTTATTTAGATGACTGGCTAATCTGTGCAGAGTCTTTGTCCAAATTCCAGGAGTCGTTAACAAAGGTTACATCTCTCCTAACTCATTTGGAATTCCAGATAAATTTGCAAAGATCCTTCCTTACTCTGTCACATAGGATTGTGTTTCTGGGGTGCCTTATAGACACACTGTCATGCAAAAGTCTTTTCTATCTCAAGACAAGCTGGATTTATATCTGGAAGTATTTCTGAGCTTTTTTCAGCAGATTTAAGCTTCTGCCAGATAATTTCTCATAATATTTGGTCTTGTGGATTTTATGGTTCCCCATAATACCACTTGCTAGACTGCAAATGAGAAAGATTCAATGGTACCCCAAAATCATGTGGACCCAACATTCTCATCCCCTTGAATTTAAAATTTCAGTTCTGAGTTTTGTAAAGTCAGAACTGCAGTGGAGGAGGGATCAGATGGCTCTGAATCCTGGGCTCCCTATTTCTCAACTTACCCCAAGACAATCTGCAGAGACAGACTCCTCAGATCTTGCATGGGGAGTAGTTTCAATATGGATAAAATTGCAAGGGCTGTGGGACAATTCAGACAGGTCAAAGCACATCACTGTCAAAGAAATACTGGCTGTAAGTCATGCCATAAAGGCTCTACATCAGTTTTGGACCCAAGTCCACTTCAGGTTATTACAGACAACATCATGAAAATATGGTACTTAAACAAACAAGGGGGCACCAGATCATACCCTCTGTGCCAACTGACAGTGATAGCTTGGGAGTTAGCTCTACAGCACTCCTTAACCTGTCTGGCTTCTTATATACCATCTAAGCAAAACATAGTGGCAGACAAGCACAGCAGATCCTGGACATATCCTCATGAGTAGAAACTCAATAAAGTGGTCTTCCAGGAGCTGATCCAGATGTAAGGAACACCTTCTCAAATAGATCTGTTTGTCTCCTTTCAAAACAGACAACTAGACAAATTATTTTCCAGGAGTCCTTGCAACCAAGTTTGAAGAATATATGCTGTATCATTCCCATGGGTGGGGATATTCCTATATGCATTTCCACCCTTTCCAATGATTTGCAGGGTAGGTCTAAAAAGTTTGAAAGAATTCCCCAAAAAATCATTGTGATGACTCCCTTTTGGCCCAAACAATATTGGTTCTCCCTTCTTATGGAATTGGCCAAGGGCAATTACCACAAGCTTCCACACAAACTGATCTACTCACACAAAATAAGAGAGGTTTGATGCACCCTGACATCAAACAATTTCAGTTGACTGCCTGGATGATCCAATTTTGATACCTCTTAGGCACCTATTTTCATAACAATGTGCAGCAGGCACTAAATGAAACAAGAAAGTCTGCTAATACAAAGTCATGTATTGGCAAATGGAAAATATGTTCTAGTTGGTACCTAGCCAATCCTACCATCAAGGATTTTCCACCTCTGTTAGTCAAATATTTATGTGAGCTACTATCTTCTGACCTATCTTATGACTCTATCAAGGCTCATTTTGTGGCCATTTCAGCATGTCTGCCCACAGATCCCCCTCATTCTTCTCTATTTGTTGTTAAACAGTTTCTGAAAGGGGTTTTGCACAAGGATCCCCCCATAGACAGATTCCTCCATCTTGTGATCTCAGTTCAGTGCTGGAGAAACTCACTATATCACCATTTAAACCTACCTCTTTTGCTTATTTAAGGTTCAATATTTGAAAAACTGTCCTTCTCATTACTCTGACGTCTGCAAGAAGAGTATCTGAGTAGCAAGTTCTTACAGTGGGGGAACCCTACCTGTTTTTTTCTAGGGATAATGTCACTCTGTGGACTAACCCCTCATCCGTGCCTAAAGTACTTTTGGAGTTCACTTTGAATCAAGCCATCAATCTCCCAGTTTTCGGCTGTGATCCTAAAAACAAGGAAGAAGAGACTTGTCATACCATGGACATGTATAGACAACTCAGGTACTCTCTTGGCAGAGCCAAGTCCTTCAGAAAAGATAATTTATTTCTATAATCTGGGACTAAGAAAGGTCAACATGTGTCTATTTAGACTCCTAGATGTTTGTCTTCAGCTATTGTTTTGTTACTCCCACCATGGCAAAACTATTCCAGGCAGGATTAAGGCACATTCCACCAGGGCCTTAAATTCCTCTATGGCGTACTGGAAATCAGTGAACTCTAGAAGCATTCTAGAGGCAGCAGCTTGGTCCTGTATTCATAC
This sequence comes from Protopterus annectens, assembly GCF_019279795.1. NCBI lineage: Eukaryota > Metazoa > Chordata > Ceratodontiformes > Protopteridae > Protopterus > Protopterus annectens. The sequence continues at coordinate 1,497,261,871 of NC_056733.1, read as the reverse complement.
ATTTACAAAGCACTACAAACTATATTGCTTCTCCAGGTTCAGAGCAGGCTTTACTAGGACCATTCTCCAGGGGCTCCTGGACTCTTATCCTTCTTTCTGCCAGGTTGGATAAGCTATGGTATTCCACCCAAAGACTACAGCAGCAGTAAAAATGAAGAATATACAGGACTACAGTAGCCCTACCCACACACCATCCCCATAGTTAGTGTGGGTTACAACTGTTTATTGTTATTTAATCAAAATTAATTTCTCCTTTTACACTTAAGGGCAAGAAAGTCCTGAGGACTGTAGTCAATCTGGCTGCTTTTATAGTTCCCTCAAAAAGGGTTTAGACTATAAGCAGCCAGAGTAACTGTGTGGGAGGTAGTTAGAGCTTTGGAAAGTTGTCCAGTTGCTGTATCCTTTGCAGAATACAATTCATAGGCTACTGCAGCAGTGAGGAATTCGAACATCTACTTTTATAGGTAAGTGCAACTTACACAACTATACTGTGTTTCACGTTCAGAATCTGACTAAGAAGTAGGTGGTTGTCAGAAAACATAAGATAATTTATACATTCTCTCAGGATGCCCAATTCTAGAAAGCTGGCTTTAGAGACAGTAGGATAGTGCAGATCTGTGGTTTCAGATATAATACAATGGGTTACAAGGGAAGAAGTACAAAGAAATTATGTGCTCCTCTTTATGTAACTAATGTGAGGGGGATCAAATTTGCTAGAGTGCTAGCTGGGTGAGAAGTACAATCTTCATGTAATCTCACAGAGCAATGCCCTCTTTGCACAAACAATGTGCTCAGGATCTTTTATGAGTAGTTTTTAAAGGCAAGTTGAAATTTTGTGCACCTGTGTCTATACAGGGCACAGTAACCAAGCAAAGTAGCCTCCTGGCCAATCATAATATGTACACTCTAAGATTATCTCAGTGATTCTCAGCACAGAAGAGACCAGGCATACCCATGTACTCTCACCTGAGGGTAGATCTATCTTTTCTAACTTTGAACCACTGAAATGACACCCAAAGTGCAATATATATTGGCAGGTGGCTTAGAAGATTAAGTAGCTGTTGGAGAGATGTTCATGTGGTTCATTGATGCAAGGTTTAATTCCTTCAGCCTCCATTGCTTAGCTGTGACTTTGGCGGTGCAGTGGTGCAGTGGTTAGTGTTGTCGTCTCATAGCAAGAGAGTCTCTGGTTCGATTCTTGGCTGGGGTGCCTTCTGTTTGGAGTTTGTATGTCCTCCCTGCATTAGTGTGGGTTTCCTGCATGTGCTCTGGTTTCCTTCCACATTCCAAAGACATTCATCTGGAGCATTTCTCCCTGGGTCTCTGCTGAAACTGGGCTCTGTCCCAGTCGGACTTTCCTGGTAAGCAAATGTCAAATAAATAAAAATAAATTTAACCAGACACTGCTTCTGGGCTGAGTCTGAGAAAGGTCCATGGAGATAAGTGCTCTACCCCGGAAAACAAATACTCAAATTAAACAGTAAACCAAACTGCTGAGACTTAGAGTCAGGCAGAAGTGAACAGTTGATTACAGTGGCAAAAAAAAAAAACAGTTTAAAAAAGATAAGAATGTAAATCCTCTTCAAATAATGCACAAATTTAAAAGCAGATCTAGTATATTTCAAGACAACACAGCAATGTGAAGTAATTATTTATCTGTCAATTCGTCGGGATTCAACTCTGGAGTAAACTCCACAGTAAAATACATTGACAAGTATTTAATTTCTTACAAAACATCAAACACTGGTCTAAAGATGCTGTCCTATGGTCAGCCACACTAAAGCAGATGAGGCTATGATCTGTCTATGCAATTAGCTGAATCTCGAAGCCACTGAGCATCATACCAACATGGAAGACCAAGATCAGTAGATGTACATGAATGTGAATTGAGAAGATAATCACCTGAGCAAATCTAAACCCTACATAACAGACAGGAATTCTTTACCTGGAGCTGGAGTCAAGGACTTATCATCATCACAGATGCAATGGCCACTCAGAATCAACCAACCACTTGAATGACAGCAGGATAAAGAACAGAAGGAAATCTATAAACTCTTGAGGAAACATCCTTGTAGTACCTGGTAGATGGTAGACAGAGTGATACTTATCATGTGCTTCAGCAGCAATGGCATTTTCAAAAGAGTCAGAAGCCGCAGCTGTGATCTCTTTCAGTTCCAAGGAAGAATGAAAGAGAATAGCACACCTGCCACCAGATTTTCCAGATATGTAATGTTATGCAACAAAATATCCTAGAAGTACAATAGCTGCAAGAGTGGGCCTGCAGTTCACATCAAGCCAAGTTTTGGTAGTAAATGTCAAGTCACAGTCATAGAGCAGTTCTGAGATGACAGCAGACATGATTTTGTTCATTTAATCACTGCTGCAGTAGCCTTAGATATATCAGTTATATCCCCTAATGTTATACCAGTCAGCCAGCTGCCATAGCTTTCAGGGCACCTTCCATTTGCCTAAACCATTAGCCAGCTTGAGCTGAACTGACTAAAAAGTCAGGTTTGGGTGCCTAGACATTAAGAACCTTTTTACTGCTGAAGAATTTTAATCCTCCAGGTTTTCAAGGAACAACGGTCAGCTTGCACTGTTCCAGTGCTGGGCAGATAACATTTTATGACAGAAATTATGTTTTTTCTGTGAAATTTTATTTTTAAAGCTAGGAAAAAAAGTGTGTTTAATGACTTTCATGTGACTTTTAATTACTTTTAAATGGGAATATCACTTTTTTAAAATTTGGTTTGTAGTTAAAAGTTGTTTAAACTAATCTAAAACTATATTTTCTGTGGTAAATGTGGTGCTATTTTACTGTTGGGGCTGGGGTAAGTGTTTAAAATGCATTTACAGTGTTTTAATGGGGTAAAGCTACACTACTACCTGATTTATAGACTACTGCTGCCACGGTTCCCTGAGAATCAGGGATCTTTTTCAACTTAACTGTGGAACAACTTAACAATCTCTCAGTTCTTCCTTCTTCCAGCCACAAACAAACAAAAAAAGAAAGTTACTAATCAGCCTTTGCCACCATAGCATACTGCTAAAGGACCTCAGCTGCAGACATGTGACTCTGCTGATCAAAAATTGGTTCCTCAAACCATTTATCTTTTCCATGGCTTCCACTGGTGTAGTCCCTACAACCACCATGGACTGGGATTAGGCACATCCTCTGTAGTTGTTAGAGTGCCCTTGGAGGTCAATGGAGAGCCATTCTTGTCGGTCCTGAGAGAAGGGGCAGAGAATGCAACTCTGTCTATTCAGAAAGCTGATAATGGGTGACATGAATGCACATATCGGGACAGACATAACAGGATATGAGAACTGCCTGGGTACACATGGGTGGGCAACAGTAATAAAGAAGCCATTCTAGACTTCTGTCTGGCAAATGGCTTGATAGTAGCCAACATATGGTTCAGAAAGAGAGACAGTCACAAGATTACATACAAGAGTAGCCAACATGCAACTCAGGTAGACTTCCTCCTTGTAAGGAAAAGGCAATGGGGTAGAATCTGTGATTGCAAAGTCATCCCCAGTGAAACAGTCAGCCCACAGTATAAACCAATGGTTGCTACAGTCAGCTGCAAGCAGTGGCCAGAGAAGGCTCTATGGTTAACAGAGACCAGGCTGAAGACCTGGAAGTTGACTGAAGAGAAAGTACAACAGTTCAAGGAATTACTAAGGGCTCTAGCACCCAAAGAAGAGGAGGAAATAGCTGGAATTGAAGAATGGCAGCGCCTAAAAACAGCATGTGTTAGGACTACAGAACAGATATGTGGCCAAGCCAGGTATGGAAATAAGGTACATAAGGAAAGCTGGTGATGGAATGCAAAGTCCAGGAAGTGATCAAAGAAAGAAGGAGTGTAGGAAATGGGGAGATAGAACAGACTGACCAGGCTAGGAAGGAATACTGGTTAGCTAACAAAGAAGCTAAGAAAGGAGTTGCAATAGCAAAGAACAGGGCATCAAAGTCACTCTCCCAACTTCTGAAAAGTGACTCAGTAGGTGGTATAAAGAAATTGTATCAGGTTGCAAGGCAAAGACAGAAAGATAAAGAAGATATTCAGACACCCTTCATAATGGATGCCAGCAACAACCTGCTCACCAATCCACAGGACATCAAAGACAGATGGAAGGAATTTTTCCAGCAGCTACTAAATGAAGAAAACCCCACAGAAGTTGTTTTGCCCCAGAAACAGCCTATGATGAGAGAAGAAGAGGCACGCACCCTAGAAGAAGTTAGAACAGCACTAAGGAAAATGAAGTCAGGGAAAGCAGCAGGCTCAGATGAGATCACAGCAGCTACGGAAAAGATCCTGAGTGAGATATGGGATAAATGGCTCCTGAGAGTACTCATAGCAGTGTGGAGAGAAACTCATATTCCAGATGACTGGAGAATAAATATACCTATGCCAGTGTACAAAAACAAAGGGCACATTCACAACTGTGGGCAGTACAGAAGCATTAAACTCCTATCACATTGTATGAAAGTTCTGGAGAGGGTGATTGATAAACGGATATGCACAGTAGTGGAATGTAAGGTGGGAGATGAGCAGTTTGGATTCAGCTTAGGATGTAGCACTACTAACCTAATGTTTGCAGTGAGATAATTAGTTGAGGAGAAGCTAGAGATGAGAAAAGAGGCCAAATGGGCATTCCTAGACTTGGAGAAAGCATATGACAAGGTCCCAAGAAAGCTGATTTGGGCAGTACTGCGATGGTTTGAAGTCCCAGAAACATTGGTAGAATTAGTACAGGCTATGTATAAGGACTCAATGAGTCAAGTACGGACAGTGTTTGGGCCTCACAGAGGGGTTCCCAGTGGGATTGGGTGTACACCAAGGTTCAGCTCTCAGCCCAGCGCTGTTCATGCTGGTGATGGACTACATTAGCAAACAGGTTAGAGGGGACAGACCAACAAAGTTACTGTATGCAGATAGTGTGGCATTACAGGCAGACTCTGAGCAAGAACTTCAGCAAAGGATAGAGGAATGGAATGCAAAACTGAAGGCACATAGGATGTAACTAAGCACAGATAAGAGAGTGGTAATGGCAGCAAATTGGGGAAATCAGAAAAAAGCTGAGCATTGAGATAGAAGAGAAAGATAGTGAAACAGGTAAATAGCTTCAAGTATCTAGGAGGGGTTGTTAAGGAGAAGGAAAGTCTAAATGAAGAACTCAAAGCTAGAATCTGTGGGCTGCAGCCAACTGGTGTAGAGTCTCAGGTGTAATCTATGACAGAAGAATGCCAAAGAAGCTGAAATGTAAGGTGTACAAGACAGTGGTGCGACCAGTACTACTGTATGGTACAGAAACCTGGGCAGAAAAGGCAGAGCAGATGAAGAAACTAGAGGTGATGGAAATGAAGTGCTTGAGAAGGGTGGTAGGATGCACACTGGGGGACAGAACAAGAAAAGAGCAGAAGCCAAAGTATCTCCAATTGCAGAAAAGATCAAAGAGAACGGATTACAGTGGTTCTGACGCATGTGCAGGAAAGTAGAAGACAATCTAGTGAAGAAGATCTGGGACAGACAGGAAGAAGGTAAGAGGAAATGAGCACATTCAGCAAAGAGGTGGATGGATTGTGTGAAAAAAGATCTGCAACAGTCAGGCATGACTGTTGAAGAAGGCAGGAGTGTGGCACTGAATCAAGAGGGAGATGGTGATGGTTAACATGATACCTCAACCCCATGTAGAAAATGGGAGAAAGGGGGCTGATGATGATGATGGTGATGATGATGTCTGGGAAGCTTTTCTTGGGAAAAGTAGGTCTGTTTCTTCAGAAAGAAACAAAAACTTAGACGTATCTCAGGAGTAATTTATTGAGCTTAGCTCAGGATTTAGTTCAGGCTCTTGACTCTTCCAGTGTGGCTGTTTCTTGTAAAAGAAAAAAAAAAGAGTCTTCATTTTCTGAAGAGATTAAAGATTTTGAACCTGAAAATGATTGTGAAGGGACATACTTTGTTTGTCTCCCCTTGTTTTTGATTCAGATTCTGAGGACAGTGTGGTTTTGTCCAGTCGCGTTGAAGAATTCTCTTACTATGAAATAATTTCTAGAATGAATCATGTGTGTCAGTAGGAAAACAATGAGGTTTCTCAGTCCCCAGGGAAGAATTATGACTTATTACAAATGGAATTTACAGGGTCTACCCAAGTTCTTCCTGTTCTTTCAGCTTTGGGGAAATCTTTGTCACAGCCTGTAACTTGCCTGACAGCCAGCCTGCTGCCCCTAAGAAAGAAAGAGAAAAGATTACAAGTTACTCTGTCTTTTAAGTTTATATGCAATCATTCCAGATCAAACCCAGCAGCTATTGCTTTAGAGAGCCTAGCTGCTGCTAAGCATATGGTTAATACCAATCTTTCTCTCCTTCTGACAAGGATGGGAAGGTTTTTGATAGATTTGGGAAAAAAGTATATTCTTTTAGACTTGTTTTTAGGATTCTCAACTGTCAAGTTTTATGCTTGCCTCTTTTTTAGAATATTTTGACAGTTTCCTATTCAGAGGAGAACTCTGCTTTGTCTAATGTTTTTTTTTCTGAAATGGCTACCCACTGTTTGAAATGTGCATTTGATTCTGCTGATATTACTTCCAGGGTTACTGCCACTGGTATTGTTATGAAGATGATTTCCTAGTTGTGTTCTCAAAATTCTCCCAGAAGATGCCAAAATTATATTTTGAATTCACAAGTGGATGGAGACTTTGCTTTTGCACCTTCTGCTGCAGATGTCCTTAAAAATCGAGATGACAGAAATACGCTGATTCAAGGGATCTCTTCTATTTTTCAGCCCTCCTTTCCCAAGTTTGCCAGTGGATTTAATGCTCCCTTTGCAGATTTCTTTAAAAAGCAAAATAAACACACCTAGCAAACTGATGTTAATCAGATGCTTACAAGCAATAGCAGGAAGGTTTCAAAAATAAGGCAGGAACACTTCTAGAACAAAGTACTGTGTAAAATGTCTGCATGACTATTTGCTAGACTTCCCTTCCCTGTCCCTCCCAGGCAACCCCTTAATCCTTCCAGAATGTTTGAACCTCCATTCTTCTTTCGAGCAACAGATATTTTCAGACACATGGGGTCTGGGAGTAATACAGCAAGGTTACAGATAGCAGTGGGAGTTTGCCCCTCTTTTCTGAGGGATTTCCCCTTATTTGTTAGACCAAACTCTTCTTTTCCCTACTGTCATTCAGAATATGCTCTCCCAGGGAATAACTGAAGCTGTCCGTCCACCTCATTTAGAAGAAGTGCTTATTCAAGGATGTTCTTGGTGCCAATGAAAGAAGTGTCTTGCAGACCTTTTATGAATCTTTTCTTTATGAACCTGTTTGTGACAGTACCCAATTTCAAAATGTTGTCATTTCACAAGTTATTACCTCTTATTCACCGTATGAGTTTTCTAGTAACCATAGATTTAAAAGATTTATATCATCAAATTCCCATAGATCCAGATTTCAGACATTTCTTGATGTTTTCTGCATGTGGATCACATTATCAATTATGTGTATAGGTTCATAGGTTCATAGGCTGTTACTAGGCTATCGTCCCTAGGGCCTGTCAAGCCTAGCCATAACAATTCCCTGGCTATTTCTTCCCGCACTATTTACTTCCCTGGACCCATGTCTAGCAGGTGACTGATGTGATCCCTGGGGTGAATTTCTTTTCTCCCATCCAGTCATCAAGGTTCCTTTTGAAGAGGGCCAAAGAGGTGCTCTACTTGACATGTATGGGCAGTCTATTCCAGAGTCTGGGGATCCTCTGGGTCAGGAACCTATCCCTCCAGCATGTTTTGTTTATTGTGATGACAAGGTTTAGATCCCTGGAGCATGTGGCTCTGAGGGATTGAGATTTCTTTAAGTGTAGCATGTCCAACAGCTCTGGGTTTGACATGGCCTTGTATGTTAAGCAGAGATCGCCTCAGAGTAGACGATATGTGACAGAGTATAGCTGGAGTTTTTTAAAGCGGTCAGCATAGGGCATCTGCTTTAGGCCTGTGATTCTTTTAGTGAGGCATTTCTGTGGCCTTTCCAGTTGTTGCAGATGTCTTGAGAGGCACATATCAAATGGGGCATTGTATTCTATAATGGGTCTAATGAGGGATGAGTACAGTGGGACAATGACCTCCTTTTTTCTGGATGAAAAGTCCTTAGTGATGAGGTGTGCCACATAGAAGGATTTCCTGACTGTTGTGGTGATGTGGTTATTGAAGGTGAGACCACTGTCCACCTGTGTCCCTAAGTCTCTTATCACACTTTCTGTGTTTAGTGTACTGCCACCTAGGTGGTAATTCACGGGCACATGTTTTTTCCCAAAGGGGATAACTATACATTTCTCGGCATTAAGCTTGAGCCCATGGCTATGGCACCAAGCATCTGTTTCTGTAAGGCCCTTTTGTAGAGTATCGACATCATTTGGAGATTCAGTAATGGCTCCCAGTTTGCAGTCATCTGCGAACTTTGTTAGCCAGAGTCTCTTAGTGTTGGCCTGTACTTCAGAGAAGTAGATGCCAAACAAGAAAGGTCCCAGGACTGAACCCTGAGATACTCCACTTGTCACTTGTCTGGAGCTGCATTTGGAGTCAGCTACTTTTACAGTGTGGGTTCTGTCAGTAAGCCAGTTGGCAACCCATCGAGTGACATAGGGATTAATGCCCAGCTTAGTAAGTTTATCTATGATTCCAGAGTGGGGGATGGTGTCAAAGGCCTTGGCAAGGTCCAGATAGGCTGTGTGGACTACCTTACCCTCGTCCACAGCTCTGGAGACTGATTAGAAGAAGTCAATCAGGTTCAGGAGACAAGATTGGCCCTTCATGAACCCAAACTGGGTAGGGTCCAGTGTTTTAAGGTTGCCAATGTCTTTGTTTATAAGTTCCATGATAATACGTTCCATGGCTTTGCAGATCAGGCTCGTCAGACTGATGGGGTGGTAGTTCCCAGGATCCAAGGTGGACCCCCCTTGTGGAATGGGATAACTGTAGCTGTGTGCCACTCAGTGGACATGAAGCCTGAGGTGAGGGTATGATTAAACATGACACTTAGGTGAGGTGCCAGTTCATTTTGTAATTCATGTAGTACACAGCCCGGGATGTCATCTGGTCCCATGGATGCTGTATTCTTAGCTTTGGAGAGTGTGTTTTTTACCTGTGTGGCCGTTAGTACCAGAATTTGGCAATCTTCCAGTATTGAAATGGGCCATTTAGGGGGTGAGAGGGGGGTGAAGTTGGCACTGGATCAATCTGCCATGATATTGGCAATATCCTTGGAATCAGTATATTTAATGCCATTCTGTTGTAGCTCAGAGCAGATCTGAGCATTGCCATTTAGATTCTTGACATAGTTATAGAAAGCCTTGTGGTTGTCTTTGGAATCAGTTTTATTTTTGTAACTAGCTTTGAATGATTTTATGAGGGATCTCAGCTTTTTACTGAGGCTGGTAAAGGAGTTTTTTGCATCCTGGGATTTTCCTCTTTTCTGCAACAGCTTCTTCCTTTTGTTGTAAAGTTTGTTTATGGCAGGCAACCACCAGATTGGCTTCCTTTTTTTGGAGGAGAGCATCTTGGTTCTATTTGGGATGGCACGATTCGTGCATGAGTGGATGTGCTTGTACAATGCCTTAGTGTAGGACTCAGCAGTCAAACTTTCAGTTCCCATCTGCATGGGTGTCATGACGTTTGTAACTACTGACTTGAGTAGCATGAAGTTGGCTTTGGAGAAGTTTTTTATGGAGGTTTCCTTACTGATGGGTGGGGGTGGGATGTGGATGTTAAGGGTGATTAGCTTATGGTCTGATCTGACCAATGAGGGGGTGACCATAGGTGTGGAGCATCGATTTCCCATGTTGGTAATGACCAGGTCTAGGATATTGGAGCTGCTGGTGGGACTATGGATTAGTTGACCAAGGGCATTGAAATTTATGAATTCCAAGAACCGTTGGGCAAAAGTGTTGGTACACAAGTAGTTTTCCCAGTTAATGGCAGGATAGTTGAAATCACCCAGTATTAGGGTGTTTGGTTGTATATTAATATTTTCCAGTATGTTTAGAAAGGTGTAGTGAGAATCTTGGAGCATGGTGGGGAATCTGTAGCAAGCTACAGTTTGGATTGCAGTCTTACCTAGTGTTAGTTGCACCTGGAGAATTTCAGACACATTGTGTTGGGCAACTAACCTGATGGTGTGAATATCAATGGTGAATATGGACACTCCTCCACATTTAGTGTTTCGATCCTGGTTTGGTGGCCGAAAAGTCTGGTAAGAGTTGTAGCCTGGTATTGCAGGGGTGCTCTCTGGAGCCTTGAACCAGGTCTCAGTTACTGCACAGATATCGATGTTCTCCATTTTTAGGAGTGCCTCGAGAGAGTGCATTTGGAGGTTTAGACTTCTAGCACTGAGTAGCATTACCTTCAGATTTTGCATGCTTGTACTTGTTACGGTGGTGCATTACCCTTTGGTCTACCACTGCTCCAAGGGAATTCACAAAGTGTCTCACTCCTATGATACCTTACTACAGACTGCAAGGTATTCACAGTTTTCATTATTTAGACAACTTGCTTATCTTTGCAGATTCTTTTTCAAAGAGTCAGGGATCTCTCACCTGTGTAAGAGATCTATACAGAGTAGGGCTCCAGGAGAAATAAAAAAAAAAAGTTTTGTCTGAATCCTTTCCACAGGATTGTTTTCCTGGTGTGTCTCCTGAACACTTGAGTTCAAATTGCTTTTCTTCCACAGAAAAAAGATAGACCGATATCTAGATCTATTCCTGTTTTTTTTCACTCAGATTACTCTGTCAGCAAAGGAATTCCGTAGGATTCTGGCTCTCATGGCATCAATAATCGCCATGATATCTCTTGCAAGATTTCACATAAAAATGCAATGGTATTTGAAATTTTTTCCTTCCTAACCCAATTCAAGTGTAACTTGGACAATTGGATGGGAAACAGGAAATTCATCTCTGGTTTGGCACCCATGTCTCTAGTGGACACAGGCAGCCTCTCCCAGGCCCCTGCTTGTAAATGTTTCATCCTCCAACCCCCTGCTTACACTTATCAAGGGCACTAGAACTTGTCAGAGATTTGGGCTGCATGGCTAAGGTTAAAAAAGGCCCTTGTGGTCATTAGCCTAGTAAACACCTGTGAACCAATAATCCAAAGATCAACATCCCCTGACATTTCGGGCTCTAGTTTTGGAGTTTGCAAATTTTACAAACAGGCATTTTTTTTTTTTTTTTTTTTTGGAGACACCAAATTTCTAAGAACCCAGGTCTCCCATTCTCCCTCTCAACTCTAGACAGTTGGTCACAATAGATGCCTCTGACTTTGCCTTAGGGGCACTGTCTATTGGGATAAAAGTATAGGGCATTCAGAACAGAAAAGACCAAGCAAAACATTTAAACATAAAGGAGATGTTAACACTTATAAAAGCTCTCAAGTATGTCAGTTGACTATGATCCCCAGGACCTCTACAAGTGTTTGCAGACAACAACACAGTGATGTGGTAAATAAACAAGCAAGGGAGAACCAGATCTTACCCTCTATGCAGGCAAGCCATGGTAGCCTGGAATGTAGCTTTTCAGTACAATTCACTTTACAGGCATCTTATATATATCTATATATACATATAGTCAGAGGAAATGTGTGTGGACGACAAGCTGAGCAGGACCAGGACAGACCCTCAAGAATGGAAATTGAATTTAGAGGGGTCTTTCAGGAATTAATCCATCTGGGGGGAAACCTCATATAGATATTTTTGCCTCCACTCACAAGAATCAGTGGGTGAAATTCTGCTCCAGGACTTCATGCAAGTAGGTCTGGAAGACAGAAGCTTTTTCTTTTCCATGGACAGAAATATTCTTGTATCCTCTTCTACCCTTTCCACTAATATTTAGGTTATTCTGAAGATTCAGAAGGGCTCTTCAAAGACCATTGTGGTGATGCCCTTCTGACCCGGACAGCAATGTTTCTGTCTTCTTTTGTAAATGGCAAGGGGCAATTACTACAAGCTTCCTCACAGACTGTATGTACTCACACAAGACCAGCTGTGTTTGATACATCCTAACTCCAGACAACTACAACTCACTGCCTAGAGGATAAAATGGTAGTACTTTTTAAGCCACTTTTTTGTGAGACTGTGCCACAGATATTAAAGGAAGTAACTAAATCTGCTACTAGAAAATCTTATATGAGTAAATGGAAAACATTTTCTAGTTGGTGCCAAGAAAAGAACCATCACCCATTCAGAACTAATGTTTCTCTGGTTCCACATTATTTGTTTTGGTTGCCATCATCTGGCCTGTCTTATTTCACTATCAAGGTTCATTTGTTGGCCAGTTTAGCATGTCTGCTCATGGATCCCCATCTTTCAATGCAGTCTCATGTAAAAATGTTTTTGAAAGGAGTGTTGCATATGAAGCCTCCAAGAAAACAGATGGATCCTCCTTGGGATCTTAATTTTGAGTTCTAAAAACTGACTCTTGCTCCATTTGAACCAACTTATCAGGCTGACTTGAGGGTCTTAACATGGAAAACAGTGTTACTAATTGCTCTGACCCCTTCAAAAAGAATATCTGAGCTGCAAGCTTCTATGATGGGTAAACGTTATCTAATTTTCCACAAAGATAGGGTTTCTTTAAGAACTAATATTTCATTTATGCCTAAATTAGTATCCAAGTTTACCTTAAGGGAAATTGTCCATCTCCCTATCTTCTTTACAGAACCTAAAAATGAAGGACAGAAAATACTCTATACCTTGGATACCCACACTGAACTCAGGTACTATCTTGACAGAACAAAATCTCTCAGGAACTCTAATTAATTGTTCCTTTCTTCTGAAGGTAGTAAAAAATGACAATCTGTGTCAAAGCAGACTATTTTCAAATAGTTGATCAAGGCTCATTCTACTAGGGCCTTATCTTCATCAGTGTTTTCTGGAAAGGGTTGAATACCTGAAGTATTGTAGAAACAACAACTTGATCCTTTGTGCACACTTTTACAAAGGGCTGTAAACTAGATTACTTCACCAGATCCAGGGCAGGCCTTGCTAGGATCATTCTTCAGATGTTTCTGGACCCTCTTCCTTCCTCCTCCAAGTCTGTCTATGCTATAATCTAACTATACAACAAAGGCTACTGCAGCAGTGATCAAATGATGGACATAGAGCAATTATGTAAGTAAACTTAGCATAAGAGGAGATGTATGAATGATCACTGCTTCAGTAGCTGCTCCCTCCATACATCCCCCTTTATCTTTGTATGTCTTTTATGCAAGGGTGTGGTCTTTCACTTTTATTTTCCTAGCATTATCCTTCTCAGGACTTTAGCCTCCCTCTTTCTGCTGACGTGAAAGTTCTAAAGGGCTTCGTGCCTCACCATGTATTTTTAGTCAGCTCAACCCAAGCTAATGGTTTGGGTGTATGGAAGGTGCCCTGAAAGCTTTGGAAGCTGGCTGGCTGTTATATGCCTCACAGGGTATAACCTATATAGCTAAGGCTCCTGCAGTAGTTATCATCTGAACATCTACTGTTATGTTTACTTATACAACTATAATTTCCTGACTGCCCTTGCATTGAAACACAGCATTTTGACCAGAGGAACAAGAGCACAGGTCCCTGATACCTGTCTTTGATTACATGAGGGATTCACAGGTATATATCATAAGACCCCAACATAGGTCTTACCAATATACTTTGCATCTCAGCAGATGCTAATCTGAGATGGGACCTAGCCATGCAGAGAACCAATGCTATCCCAAAATTGACCGTAACAAATGCATATCCCATGACTCTTACCAGCTTCCTGTGGCTGACAGTGACACCAGAAGGTGCCAGAGACCAAGCAAAATGTTTCAAGGCAAATAGTAACTTTTTTGCCATATGACCTAGAATTGAGGAAAACCAAAGAAAAAGAATGATGAAAACAATCATATAAACTAAATATAAATCCTAATTATAGTTACAATAATAATTCAGATAATAGTTGCTAAATGTCACATAGTAGTAAAGCACTAGACAATATAAAAAGTAAAATGATGAAATCAAATTAAAAATCAGGTATGGTAAGTTTAAAACCAAAAATGGTAGGACCTCCAATGATTGTGGCAAGGCCTTAACAAAACATGCCTTAATGCAGTTTACAGACACTGACACTAGGACTTAGGACATACAAGAAATTTTTGAGCCTGTTTTAATACAGATTAAGGACAATAAAAATATTTTAGAAAGATGTATGCAAATGCTGTTAAAAGGAGCAATTCAATGTTTAGATTTCTAATATCAAATGTTATTGTGATTACATCACTGAAGGAAATTACAGAAATTCTTAATACACATTTTTTCTAGATTCCTAGATTCCTAGATTAGTACTAGGCTAACTGTCCTCAGGGACCATTTTAAGCCTAGCCAATTACCCAATGTGAGAATCAAACCCTGCACCTTGTGTTTCTAAGGTAAGCACCTTAACCATTACGCCAACCACCCACCCCCTTTTGATTGTACAAATATTGGTGGAACCTAGGACTGTACTTCCAGTCATTTTATGCTCTAATGGTAGTTTGTCCATTAATCACAGAGGGAAATGTAATTTATGCAGTCAACAAAATCAAAAAGACATGCTCACTGGGCCCTGCTAACATCTCGGGGCAGTTTTTGTATACTATTTCCCCTTATAATATAACAGTGCTTTTGCAGATGTTTAATAATTTCTTAATTAATTCAGTAATACCAGAAGAGCAGAAATTAAGCATTTGCAACCTGATTTATAAAAGGGAAATTAAACAGAATGCAACTAGTTCCATGCCAACTAGCTTAACCTGTAATATTGGTAAATATTTTGAAAGATACATCTTAAAACTATTGACAATAGATAGTAATTACAGACCTCATTTTGATAATATGCAATGTGGATTCATCAAGAGATGTTCTACTTCAATATTCTACATCACGTTTTGTGATAGCCTTTCCTCTTTGTTGGATTAGGGGAAGCAATTTGAGGGCTTTGTTTAGCTATATCTAAACCTTTTGACTGTATGTTACTATCAGAGTTTAGAGACTATTTTTCATGTAAGTGTTAACCACTATATAGTAAAACGGATACAAGATCAAAGGTCTGTTTGGAAATGATGGGATGCATTTGGAAGGGGAAGAAGGCAAAAGTTAAATGGGATAAATTGATTCTTCCCATAAACAAAGGTGATTTAGGGTTGCCAGATTTGATGGGATACTTTAGATCTTTGTTGTTAAGGCTTATATACATAACTCAAGTAGAAGCTTATAAATCAAAGTGGAAAGCAGTGATGATGAAATGTGGGGGTGATGATAAAATGTGGGGGGAAGGGTTCAAGAAATAAGGAGGGAGTAGAATTTTGGATGCAGGTCCTTAAAGAAAATAATGACAACCATACACAACATTATAATTATAAGATAAAAGAAAGTATTCTAAAAACTAAGCCAACATGGGAATGGAGATTTTACAGGGAAAACTGCAAGAAAAGAGTGGCTAGAATTTACTGGAGAATAATATTAAAGGAACCAAGGTATCTGGAGAAAATAACTAGGGGGGAATGTAATAGAGTGAGATAAGGACAAAAAGAAGTTTGGACTGCAGGTTAAGAACTGCCTTCCATACCATGGATTGTTAACAGAGTATAGGTAAAAAGAAAGGGATAGAGGAGTGCTAAGTGAATAACAAGCTCTAGTTGAGTTTTTATTTCCATCTAGAACAAAAACCGCTGCTAAACAAGGTATAATTAGTACGGCATATAAAGTGTCGCATGCTACTAATAAGAATCAATCAGAAGTTGGAAAAGATTGAGAGGAGACATTGGAAAGGGAATTTATGAAGGAACAGTTGGAGGACATGTGTATGACTCCTAAGTCTTCAACAAAGTTCAGAAGGTTTAGGATTTATGCATGGCAGTGTTTGCATATGTATTTTTATGGAAATGAAAAACCAACAGAGAGCTCACAGCACCGCTATAAAAATATAAAATGTTTAATGAGGTAAGCGCTTTCGCTTTGCACAGGACACTTTATCAGACCATAAAAACATTATTACAAAATCAAACAATATATACATAGATACAAAGTAACCAATCAATTCATTCAGACAAATCATGTGATTTAAGATAAGGTTTTAAAGGTACGGTCTCATTGAGACCATAATCCTTGTCAGCTTGCAATAAAACAATCCATTTTAACTCACACTCTTCAGTCTTATTTTTTCAAATCACCCAATCTTTAACTCTATGATATTAATTGTAGCACTAAAAAAGTAAAAGAATGTGTACAACCACATAAAAGAGCATTTTTTGCTAAAGCATTCTTAGAATCCAATTTACGTATCTCATATAAATGTTCACAAATTCACTCCCTTAAAGAGATGTTCATCTTGCCCACATAAAACAATGGGCAGGTCTTACATTTTGCTAAATATACCAGATCCCTAGTTGTACAGTCCACATAAAATGAGAAAGTAAAAAGCTTTTCAGTACAAGGATGAACAAACATACTACTACTGTCAATAAATGAACAGACACTAAAAGATCTACAACAAAAGGTGCCTGTACACTGAGACCATTGTTGTACCAAATGACTTTATAACATAAGAGACATTTGGTGAGGTTCATCCAAAAGACAGCATTGCACTGTATTACTGTTCTGATGAGTTTGACTACAGGGCTGTCATACAATCCTAAGATCTGAATGTGATGGCATGTCTTATGATGTGCATCATAAATATGTACTGGAAAACTTTAAAGAGAAAGGTTATAAAGTAATGAGACACACTGCAGTTCCTGACTTCACAACCCTTAAAAGAAAATACACTAGAAAGTACAGACATGATGATGCCATTCACTGTATAATTTGGCAAGGCAAACAGGTAAAATTATCAGTCCAACAACACAAATGCAGGTATACTAGATACTGTTGTAGATATGCACCCTGTGCATCAGACACAAAGCTTTTGTATCACTGAATTCAAAAGAGAGAAAACAGGGATATGGCACAGTTATAATCACTTACACAGGGTGCTGGGGGGGGGGGGGCAGGAGGCCTAGGCTGACACAAAAGATCAGTGAGTGTGTGTGAGGAAGAAAGGTAAGCAGGCAGGCTGTGTGTGTGTGTCTGTAGGGGTCCTCCATGTGAAAATGGTGTGTGAGAGTCTGCATGAACATAGCCATGCTCAGTGCTAGCTCTACATCTTGGTGTGTCAGACAGATGTGAGCTGTGTATCGTAGAAGTGGCAGTTCATTGTTGTCACCTCTGACCATGAGAACTGGCTCTGCCAGGAGTTGCACTGACAGCTCCATGCCTATGTTCAGATGCAATGCTGCTACTTGAGCATGACCGATATCTGCTGGACCTGCTCCCTTCATGGGAATGCCCAAGACCACTACCCCATGGCCTGCCACATCTGGGTGTGGACAGCATGCTCACCAATGGAACAGCAGAAGTACTGCCACTATGGTAGTGTGATCAGGCATGGCCATATTGGCTATCAGCAGATGTTGTGGCTGACTTACCCCCACAAAGACACTGTTCCCCTACACTGCTTATTCCATGACAGACACCCATCGGTCTATCACAGACACCCTTCATTCCAACATGTCATTCATCTGATCCAGTGAATTGATGACACAGTGGAGGCAGTCACACATGTCAGACTGTGCCACATCCACAATGCTGAGTATTTGTCTGGAGCAGCTTTCTGAATGTACCTGTGCCTCCGTGATGGCTCCAAATGTATGTTGAGTGGCACTGGAAGAGATACCTGCACCAGGTGGAGGAGGGATAGCAGGACCCCTCCGAACACCCCTACCAACCCTCTGGCATGGCACCTCACCAACACTTTGGCTACTACCAGACTCAACAGGCACTAAAGCCGCAGTAACCACACTTCCCTGATCAATGTCCCCGCCCTCCACATGTCCTATATCTATGGGCTCAGTGGGCTGGGTAGGCATAGGTAGCTGCTGGATGTCAACCTCTATGTCAGAGTCAACCTCTGCACTCCCCAACTGTGCCTCAGTTTTTCCACCATCATCATCAGTATTGGATGAGACACTGACATCAGGTGGCACAGGGCCTACACTCCCACTGTCATGATCACCAGTGATAAAAAAGGAGAAACACAGGCATACACTAATACCTGCACTACTATGGTGCAATATATGCTAAGCTAACAGTGATGCCACTATGCACCCAACAGGCCTAAATGACACATTATGATATTTCTATAAATTGATCTGCAGTACTGAAATTAGTGTATTTGGCTTACCATCTGCAGGAGGCATACGTCGCTGGATTCCTGACAGTCCTGAAGTAAGTTAAGTAAGGGGAACATCATCACATTAGCTGTAAGATGGGGATACTACATGTACTCCTCTATATCTCCATGAAGTGTACGTTCAACAAGAATATGGCTGACAACTCCAAACTGAGCTTATCACTGTACCAATCTTCAACCCCCCCCCCTACAAAAAACAAAAAAAGACATGACACCGAACTAACTTTTATTTCAATTATTTTCCTATACAACTCAATTCAACTGGTCATATAACAAAGCCTACCTGGAAGATGTTCCTGAGACTGAGAAGCAGTGGCACCCACGTCAATGACATATTGTGGTCCACTCTGCTGCGACTTCTCCTGTTGTAGAAGATTTGCCAGGAATTCCTCATTGGGGGTGAGAGGTGGTTCAGCAGCAGGCACATCCAGGTTACCCTCTGGTCTTGGGCAACAGTAGCTGCATGCCCCCATGCAGAATTATTTGAGGAACTGATACTTATATTTGCAGAGATGATAATGAACATCAAATAGTGTTATGCTTGCCAGGAGCAAAAATAGAAGATATGAGACAAGCTTTAGAACACCTTAAAGTAAGGAAGTATTGATCTGTTTTTATTGATGTTGGCACAAATGATGTCACCCTGCAAGGATTCTCTGACTGTTAGTAGGGAACTGACAGCCCTCTTAGATAGTATAGCTTGTATTGGTGTTAGGACGTATTTTTCACAAATCAACTATAGAAAGGATAGTCAAGTCACTGTGAATGAAAATATTTTTTGGGTAAATACCTATATGGAAAAAATGTCCTGTTTTAAAAAATGGAAATGTGTAGAGTATCCAAGCCTAGTTTTGGGCACACGTGTTCAAACAGGATGGAGTGCATTTGTCAAGATCAGGGAAGAGAATTTTTGTATTAGAGATTTTGCAATATTTGACAAACACTAGGCAGGATTTTTGCCAGGTCGAATATTTAACACTACACAGACATGGCAGAGTTGAAGATGTTAAGATTTACACTGGGTGTGACGAGGATGGACAGGATTAGGAATAAGTATATTAGTGGGTCAACCCAGGTTGGAAGGTTTGGAGACAAAGGGAGAGAGGAAAAATTACGTTGGTTTGGACATGTGCTGATGAGTGATGCAGAGTATATTGGTAAAAAGATACTAAGGATGAAGCTGCCAGGTAACAGGAAAAGAGGAAGGCCTAAGATAAGATTTATGGATGTGGTGAGAGAGGACATGCAGGTGGTTGGTGTGACAGAGCAGGATGCAGAGGACAGGAAGAAATGGAAACAGTTGATCTGCTGTGGCAACCCCTAACGGGAGCAGCCGAAGGAAGAAGAAGAAGAAGACATATAGCAACATTTGTTGCATCTCTGATGGTTGTTAATGCTAGGAGCATTAATAATACATTCTTATTGGAAAATTTGCTACATTCCCACAAGATTGATGTTGTTATTGTTTGTGAAGCTTGGTTAAAGAACAATTACTGAAAACCAGTTCTGTCAAGGTATGAATATTTTTACTGTAACAGACATTCAAATAGAAAATCAGGTGGAGGTGGTATGATAGGGGTTAAAGATAGCTATGAGAACTGTGATTATTATATATTCAGTGATAACACCAATACTATAAGACTTGTAACTGTGACAATAAAGACAACCCTGGAACGTATAACAATTGTTGGAATGTATAGACCACCAAAGTCAAGTACAAATGACCTAGAGGAATTTATACATTTCTTGCATGAAACAAAGGAGGGAAGAATAATATTAGCTGGGGACTTAAATTTACCAGAACTAGACTGGAATAATATTGATTCAACAGTGTTTGTAAGGAAATTATTCACAGTGTATATTCAGGAACAACAATTGCTTCAGATTGTTAAAAAAAAAAACTACCAGGGGATGGAACATATTAGACATTGTTTGTGTCCCCAATGAAATTACTGTAACTTCATGTTAAGTTTTACCACCATTGATGTGCCGTGATCATGGGGTTATAAAAGTTAATCTGTTACTAGATATTTCTGTCAAACTGAAATCTAAGGCAATGCACAGAAGTTTAATTACAAATTATATGGAAGCAAAACACGCATTAAGTAAAATTAACTGGAGTGAGGTGTTCAGTGGAAAACCTGCAGATTGAATGTGGAAAGTTTTTAAAGAGAAAATGAGTGCAAAAAATAAAAAAAAGATGTTTAACATCAGGATCTAGGCATATAACATCTGGGGGATATATGTCCACAAGAACAAGATATCTGATTAAGGTGAGAGACAAAAAATATAAGAAATGGAAGAGACGTCAAACTACAACTTTGAAAACTGAAATAAACAAGCTGGACAAACAGATTAAGCATAGTGTAAGACAAAATCAAGAAAATTTTGAAGAAAATTGATATAAACATATCGAGCATAATAAGAAACCTTTTTATAGATACATAAGATGTGTAAGGAGTAAAGACACACAAATTGTAAAATGTATTCTCAGACGCAACTCGGCACGTAAAAATCCACTGCCAGTCATTAGCGGACCGGAGTTCCGCTGTGGCGACCCCTAACTGGGAAAAGCTGAAAGACACAACATTCTCAGACGCAGCAAATTATTAGATTATATTGAAAAAGAACTGTGCAAACTAGATCTAAACAAAGCACAGGGAGGAGACGGAATCAGTAACAATGCCCTGAGAACACTTCAGCAAGAACTTACAGTACCATTATATCTATTATTCATGGAGAGATTCCTCAAGATTGGAGACATGAGCTTATTAAACCTGTCTTTAAGGGAAACGGGAGTAGGACAAACCCAGAGTCATATAGACCCTTAAGTCTACTTTCATGTTGTGGAAAAATAATGGAGAAGGTAATATTGGATACATTATTGTCAGAGCTGGATAGGTTGGGACTTGAAACCATATATCAACATGCATATGTTGCAAACAGATCTGTTACCACCTCATGATGTTCTATAACAATAGCAGCTATGAATGAAAAATTGTGCTGTGATGTAATTTATATAGATTTAACTTCAGCATTTGACAGGGTCATACACAAAACACTGATCAATAATTTAGTACAACTAGGTATTGATGTACTCCTGATAAGATGGATAGCTGCATGGCTTGCAAATAGGACATGGCAAGTATCATACAGCAACTGGACAGGTGAAATCCTTAGTTACAGTCAGGGTGTCCCACAGGGCTCTGTCCTAGGCCCTTACTTGTTTAGATTGTATCTTTCAGACCTTACTTTTTCCTCTTAGGTGTTCTACAGTCTATATGCTGACGACCTGAAATTGGGTAAACTGATTACATGTGTTACAGATAAGGCATGTCTGCAGAATAACTTGACTAAATTGACCATTTAGGCACAAGGGAATACTATGCTGATAAATACATCAAAAACTAAGCATATGAGATTTGAGAGACATAAATTGAAATGTGAATATTTAATATAGCATACTGTGATTGAAACTGTAGACTCATTTAAGGACCTGGGTATATGGGTAGATTCAGCTATGAGTTTTTCTAATCATATCAACCAATTGGTTAATGATAGTTATAGAATTATAGGTTGTATAAAAAGACTTATAAAGTCTAGGAAATCAACTGTAATGAAACCATTGTTTGTTAGTTGCATTAGACCCAAACTTGAGTATGTAATAACAATATGGAAACCCTATAAGAAAACAAGCATGAGTAAACTGGAAAGAGTCGAGCAGAAATATACCAAAGGCATCCATGGATGTGAAATTTTAAGCTATTACGAAAGACTAAAATATATGAACTTGTACAGAGTCTCTTACAGGTATCTAAGAGGAGATCTTATTCAGGTAGATAGTGCATTTAGAGACAACTACCTCTGGGAATGTTTGGGGTTATCAAAAAGTACTAGAGCATCATCAGATAACCTATGCAGAAGATTCTATAGGAATGAGAAATGTACTAATTGGTTCTTTGACAGAGTAGCTGATGCATGGAACAGACTATCAAATTACATTAAAGCAAGTACTAGTTTAGATATTTTTAAGAACAGTGTGACCACTTATTATGGGAACAAGTGTTTTTGTATATTGGTAAGCTAGAAGGGCATTAATGCCCGTGCTTGAAATATTTGTATGTATGCATGTAAGTGATCGTGTCAGTGGCCCTGTGGCGCACCTGCTCATAAGTTCATCTGTGGCTGCCCACAGAATTTATATTGGCAACAATCTGCTGCCATAACCTCAGCCTCTCTGGCATATTGGGACGACCCCCTCCGAGAACAAAATCCCCATGTTGATGGAGCGAGTCAACAATTATACTATTGTCGGCCTCACTGAAGGGGGGGTCTCCACCATAATGACATCTTCTGTCCTAAAAGACAACAGAATGATAATAGACATAAGTATTGCATAACTACAAAGTAACTGTTACTAGATAAAACGGTTAAGGTAAGTAGTCAGTAGTACCCACTGGAAAAACATAATGCATACGACATATGTGAAACTCTAACAAGAGGCAGGATGCAAAACAAGGAGATGTGCCATAGCAGTAACTCAGCTGTGCTCCCTCTCAAAATAACAGTCCATTCTAGTTTGTGACATTACAGTAACTTTTCTTTACTCGCCCCATCCACAAAAGAACAGACACATGAACCATTTTGCTAATAAAATACATTTGAAATGCTAAACATACATTCAAAAGACCTGTCCCTGAAACATTTGTACATATGCATCACACATCTTACTATTTTCATGTATTGTCAATCATATGTACCTCTGAAATGGCTTGACAAACATGGCCATGCCATCAATACACTTCTAACTAATGCATACAGATAGTGTAAAAGACTTTGTGTCACTTTATTCATTAATATATTCCAGCATATGCATTATGTAGGCAACAAAATGAGAGGATACCTGCTGGAGTTCAATACTCCTCTGTAAAGATAGCTTTGGAAATATTTTGCTTTTCTGAACATGTAGCAAGTATCCTCACCATCAGTTTGGCTAGCTACACATTTGCCGTTTTATAGAGTGGATTATTAATGGATTGTATGTCTTAGACTGTTTAAGAGATGCTAATTACAACATAAGCAGCTGAATTGCATGCTAATCAACCAATCTGGTGCAGCTGTTCAACAAGTTATAAAGCAGCCATGTAGACTCCATGCTGCTTTTTCCTGTGGATTTCAAAAGTAGTGGAGTACAGACAGAGAAAGCCTACACAGACAGAATGTTAGGAACTGCTGCTTAACTCCATTTGTATGTGCTACAGGCTGCAGGCAATGCTGCTGCTGCCAATAGACCTAGGCCTAGACAGAGAAGAGTTTTCAGGCTACATTTAACTTATCACAGCATACATGGCATGGGCATTGTGAAGTGCTACAGAGTGGACAGGGACACAATACAGGAACCCTGTGGCCTCTGCCGGCCTCAACTTTCCTCCCCATGTATTGGCTGTGTACTGCTTGAATCACAGTCAGCCCTGACCTACCACATTAACTTCTCCCAGCAATGCCCTTAATTGGTCACCACACAAGTGCTCCCTGCGTGTGAAGCTTACAGATATCTATTCTACCACCATCATGATAACGTTTCCTGGATTTCTGGGTCATCCACGGGCTGTTACAGCAGTATGAATATTTAAACATATCATCTAGAAAACAGTGATCCAACCATCATGTTTTCACTTCATCTTACAGCAGCTGATCTTCTAGTCCATGATATCCTTGTGAAAACCAGTTGCTGGCAGCACTGCTGGTGGCCTTACTAGCACAGTGTGCAGATGCAGATGCCTTTTCCTTTTTGTTTAAACTTTGCACCATTTATTGTTAAAATATGTCCAACTAAAGGTTTTGACCATTATGTTTTGTGAAACTGTAATGCTCAGTAAAGTAAAAGTTATAGCCATGGAGATTCATGTAATATGTAGTAATCCTGCAATCGTTTTTGCCTTCTTTCTTTTGGGTGATGATTTTCAGTTACTTTGGCTGCATGAGAATTTCTCACATCATGGTCTTGTGGAAGCTTTATTCTGGCAGAAGGAGAGCAAAAAGAAGAGCAAATGTGCGTAGTACACACTTGTTTGAAACCTGCTATTTAAATTAGGTTGTGCTGTACAGAGGAAATCTTCTTTATCTCAAGGTTTCAAGGTACAACAACTTTGCAGTTTGTTATATTGAGGAAAAAGGGCAGGAGACAAAGCCCACCTCCCGAGGTTTTGGGGAGGTTTGCCCCCCCACACACACACACACAAAGAAAATATGACTTTAAAAGTGTTGATTGGTATTTTAAACTGTTTTATTTTCACTGAGATGGCCTTTGCACCGATATCATTTGCACTAACACCTTTGACCTTTTATTCTGTGTAATCCTGTTTTACCAGACTAACCCTTAATTAGTCTGGCAGTTTGTTTAGAGGGTTACAAGCTGTTTTCTGTTTTCCATTGGTGTAAGGTTTGATTCCCTCAGCCTCCATTGCCTAACTACGTGACTCTGAATAAATCACTTAACCAGCAACCTGCCACCACTCCTGGCATGAGTCTGGAGATCAGCGTTTATCCAGAAAATAAATACAAATAAAACAAGTCCAAAAACCGACTACTTTTTTCTGTGCTCCATATAACTGCTGCACATGGTATTTTTTTGGCAGCATAGTAACAGTTCATTGATAAACACTAAGGTATTTGAAGGCTACTGCCACTGAATAAAACACTTCATGGTTGTGTTTTAGGCATCAAAAAATCGTGAAGCATAAACTATCAGTATTTTGACACATTCGTCATTGCTTATTACTGCTTTGATAACCTGGTCTTTGATATCCATTTGCTTAATCAAACTTGGCCTTCAACATTCTTTCAGCAGTATGCTCTTTTTCAGCTTGATAAGCAAATGCAGAGTGCAGGCAATCCGTTTGCACAATCGGCTCAATTTCCCACAAACAGCTTTGCGTGCTTCTGTTTTGATGAGTCATCCTTCAAAACAAAGCTGCAAGTAAGTACAGAAGAAAAATATAGGCAGCCACAGAGTCAGAACATCCTGTATACACCTTACTGCTACACTATATTCAGCATTGCCAGCTGTACCTGTTTACTGCAGCAGTAATGATACCAGGTTACACTGCAAAAAAAGCACAGTACATCAGTGCTGTAATTCTTTTTGCAAGTGAATACTGAAACCAGTCATGTTAACACTTTAAATTACTGTGTGAGCAATTTCATATTTTGAAATACAAGTTTGTTATTCTAAGCACTTCATAAATATTATGGGTTTATCTGTCTGCCTGAACAGTTCATTGCTAAACAAGATATTATGGATGTTGTTCTGTAAGAATTTTGGTGTCCATATCATTTGTATGTTATGCTACAGGAAACTAGGTGATACTGTCCATAGGTAAGAAAAAGAAGGCCAGGTTAACAGCTATCTCGTCTGCTTGTTAATGGTTTCATAGTCTCTTGTCAAGACAGATTAAATCAGGTTTTGCTATCTGTCCTCTAAATAGCTCTGATTCATACCTCTCAACCTCTTAGTGCTAGAAATCTGGAGAAAGCCTGTCATAATTAGGGGACACAAGCCAAAAAATAGGGACATATTTTAAATATTGCTCTTATAAACTTAGAAAGCTGCTAGAATAACAGGGTTTATGTTAGCATGCATTTTCTGAAAGATTTGAATTCTGAAACTCTAATTTAAGTAATTATTTAGAGACTTCAGTGCTTAGATCATCTCAGTAATTTGCCAGAAAACCACAAATGTTATGTGGAACAGACCAAAAATATGAGGCAAAAATCTAGACATTCTGCGAAAATCTGGACAGTTGAGAGGAATGCTCTGATTCCACTGTAAAAAACTAGGAGAAAGCCTGAACGTCAGCATTCTAGTCAGCACCCACACAAAGTAAACTGCACTGAAACTTTTGGACAAATACATGAACAATAGCAATGCAGCATTACCATTATCCAATGCCCTTAGTTCTCCATCATGCTAAGTGAAGTCCTCAGTGAATGTAAAAACTTGCTTAAAGCAATTTATTATTAATACATTTAAATTTTAAGTTCATAATGTCCTTCATTCATTGTGTCCATATAATATCTCAGAGAAGGTGGTGTTTTGTGCATTTTAGGCACCTTCACCCATCTTGTTGAACTTTTCTTGCATGAGATCTGATTACTCCTTGATGAAGAAGATAGTTCTGTACTGCATCCCTTATGATCTTAACCATTCATCATATCACATGCTTTGCTGTTTCCTCTTCTTTGCACTTCCTTGCTGAAGTGAGTACTGTAGCTAACATTCATTCCTTTAAGTTAGATTTAAAGATAGTGAGACAAGTACCTTGCTTTACAAAAACCTGGTAATTAATTTCAAAGGTAGGGCATTCTTTGGAAGAGGTATATGCCATGTCAACTCTTATTTATGTTGCATTGTAGATTTAAGGCCCTTGATCGTTTATTTGTGTTACTACTAGCCTTGCAGATATTCAGCAGGCCAAGCAGGATTAGGTCCTTTACAGATTTTTAGACAATGAGTGAATCATACATTGATATCTTATTGGAGGAAGATTGACTTGTAACAGGATATTAATGTAAATCTAGTAATAAACACAAATCCAGTGATTCTCTTCAGCCATATTAAGCTTCTCTTCAGCCATATTAAGCTGTCTTGAAGTATGAACTGAAAAAAAAAGGATGCCATTTTTGTACGCTTGCCAAATGTGGCTTTGTGAGCTTAAAATTAAAAAAAAAAGGTTGTCTTTCGGCTTTTCCCGGTTAGGGATTGCCACAGCGGAACTCCAGTCCACTAATGATTGGCAGTTGATTTTTACGTGCTGAGTTGCCAGCCCTGACGCACAACCTTCAACGAAGGTACGCCCATTCATGCATGTCTCCACGCAAGAAGACACTCTAACTGAGAATCGAACTGGACAGCGTCTTTACTGTGAGGTGACAACGCTACCGCAGCACAAAGTAATGTGTGTGTGTGTGTGTGTGTGTGTGTGTGTGTGTGTGTGTGTGTGTGTGTGTGTGTATGTGTACATGCATGTGGGCATGTGTGTGTGTGTGTGTGTGTGTGTGTGTGTGTGTGTGTGTGTGTGTGTGTGTGAGAGAGAGAGAGAGATTCAACGACTGAACAGACAAGATCTAGAGTGACAGAGTGAAGGAGCAAGAGAATCGGTACATAACTCTCAACTTCTTTGATCAAGAAATCTGTATAAAGTTAAATAGGGAAGAAAAAAGACCTAAAACCAAGGATACATTTTAAATGTAACCCTAATTTTCCACCAAAGTACATGCTCTGCACAGTCAGAAGGATGAAACTATAACATCTGACTTCACTGACTGACAAGTAATTCAGTAAATTAGGACAGAAATTTAGAGACAGTTGAGAGGCATGGGGGATTCCAGTGCCATGCACTGTAATATTTTTTTTAATTAACTTTCTGGATGTATGTGTGTGTGTGTGTGTGTGTGTGTGTGTGTGTGTGTGTGTGTGTGTGTGTGTGTGTATGTGGGTGCGTGCGTGTGTGTGTGTGTGTGTGTGTGTGTGTGTGTGTGTGTGTGTGTGTGTGTGTGTGTGTGTGTCTGTGTCTCTCTCTGTGTCTGGCTGTGTGTCTGCACTTCTGAAATATAGGTATGTTAGTCCGTCTATGTCTGTGTATCTGTGTGTCTATCTGTGCTGTGGACATTAAATACTTACTTTATATTTTAGATGTAAAATACTTCCTCCAACAGTTATATATGCTAGAGCAAGTGTAAAACATTAGGCAGAAAAACTATTTTACATAAAAAATATAAAAAAAAGTATACACAAATAAAAAAAACAAACTATAAATAAATGCTAAACAGTTTATCTAAGTGTAATAATGTCCTCCAAGGCTTTACACAAGCAGTACATTTTCTTACTAAAGTAGCCTAGACTAAAATAGTAGGTCCTGACAGGAAACCTTTGATAGTAAAAAAAAATACTAGATCTCTTAAAGTGGCAATATTACAAATACGCCTTAGTAAAATAGAAAAGCATTTTTAAAGGGTAAAATTCTGTGTATAAGAGTTCCACACTGGGTCTTATCTTCCAGAATTAAAGCCAAAGGACTGCTGCTGTTCCTATGAAGCCTCTGAGATGTTTCTTCACAAGGCTATAAGAAAGTCCTGAAGATTCTTCACTCTGAATGCTGATTTTCCATCCACAGGGCCACCCCAACAACAATCAAAATGAAGGTGTGGGAGAAGCCAGATCTTTTGGAAGCTGGATGGTTGTGTCTCTGGCAAGTCACAACCAATATATCCTAAAGGCTTCTGCAGCAGACAGGAATTTGAAGAACTACTGCAACAGTGTGATTTTTACAACTCCATTGTCCCCATCTCTTGTCTCATCAGTGTTTGCATGCTGAAATTTAGAATATGTGCAAATACTAGTTCCACTTTTTAGATTCTAACAAGCATAAACACATTTTTTTCTGCCACAGTTGAAACTTTACATTCAAAGCAACCTGCTAAAAATTCAAGACTCAATACTGCGAGTCCCAAAACTCTGACAAATGTTATAGCATCCTCATAAAATAATAGTAAAGTGCAAAACTCTCTTTTAGAATTTGTACCCCTCAACAAAGTTGCAGCCCACCACCCCACTGCTTATATAATCTAACACTAAGATTGCTGTACCTTCAAGAATAGGGAATACTCTGAGATACAGTAATTTCAGACTTAGCATATACTTTCCTGTAGATGCACCTATTCTCAGAGTTCTACAGATAACCGTTACATATCACAGACATACATTGGGACTAACATGAATTATTTCACATAAAGAAGAGAATTCAAAATTAGCAAAAAGTATACAGATTGCTGTGATGGGCTCAATTATATGTTTAAATACATGTATTTGAGGCTACTCAATAAAACTGGAATGGAAATTGTGTTGCAGGGAATAATTAATAATGGATTAAGAAGCACTGTAACATATGAGTTAAACGTGCAAACATGCAAAACAAACATTAAAAACAGGTCCAGTGCTACACTTACAGTTAATAGGGTCACTTGTTTGTCTTTTCAGCTTTTCCCAGTTAGGGGTCGCCACAGCGGAACTCCGGACCGTTAATGATTGGCAGTCAATTTTTATGGTGTCAAGTTGCCAGCCCAACCTTGAGCAAAGGCACACCCATTCACACATGTCTTTCGTAGGCCACTTGACCACAGGGAGGACATGCAGACTCCACACAGAAGGCACTCCAGCTGAGAATCGAGCAGGAGAACTTCTTGCTGTGAGGCAACAATGCTACCGCTGTACCACCATGGCTTGTAGTGATGGAGTCAGTGTAATGTTAAAATAATGTAGTTCTGAATTAAATTTCTATACAAATGGATTAGATCGAGGAAAGGAGAGAATTTCATGTGACAGACAAAATTATGGAAAAGTTATCTTCACTTAGAAAAAAGGGCCTTGTAAAGTTACAGGGCTTAAAGTTTGAGGGAATATATTGAGAATATAATATACTGAAAGAAAAAAATGCTTGAGAAATGAAAGAAGCTGTATCCTGTTTAAAATGATTTACTATCACAATCCTGAAGCCCACAATTTTGAAACCCCATAATCCTGAGACCATGATATCGAAAGACCTAAATGCTGAAGACCACAATATCTAAAAATCTTGAGTACTGAATCATTATAAGAGTGGACCTAGGGATGAGTGCTAGCATGAGTCCTGGAGGGAGGTGATTCCAGGAGTTCAATATTGTGGTCTTCAGCGTTTTGGTTATTCAATATTATAATCTCGGGATTATGGTTTTCAAGATTCTGGGCATTAACACTGTGGCAGTAAACAGTTTAAAACATTGGATATTTGTTTATAAGATAAAAGTAAAAGAAGCTGCATTGCATTTGCTTTTTGGTGAATGGTAATACTTAAATGAAAATGTGTAAAATGTTATATAATTCATTTGACACAGTCAAAAATGTACTACAGTTTAAAACTGAAACTAAGCCTTGCTTTTTAACTGGGCAAATGTTTGAACTGTTATCAAGTGTGCTGCTTTATTATTCTGGTTAGGACACATGATGATGATGATGGTGAAGATGATTTTGATGCCTTATTTGGATAGTAACTGTGAGGACTCCCCACACCCACCAGCAGAAACATGTAACTGTAGAAACAGGAAGGTACTGGGCTGGATTCATGAATGTTTACACTTAGTGCTGCTTTTGTGTGCACATTGCGCACATAATAGAGCACTATTTGGAATTCATTAAATAGTTCAGCAACTAGTGCAGAGCTGCAAAACTATGGTAAGTAGCAGAATATGTTAAGGAAGGCATAAGTAGCTAAATTACATGCTAAATAAGAAATCTGTCATGGCAGAGCTATTCATGAACATATAAAGTGAGCATGTACACTCATTTTTCTCTTTTATTCTGAAATCCCAAACTCTTTGGAATACAGGCATAATTATACTTAGAAAAATCATATTAGGGGTTGCTGCTACCATCATTAACCTGTATGTGCAACAGACTTTAATTCAAGGTGCTGCTGCTGCCAGATCTCAGTTGAGAAAAAGGGTGTTTAGACACAATTTCACTTATCATGGATTGCATGACACAGAAACTGTACAGTGATGAAGGGTGGGCAAGGAAACACTAGAGGAAATATGCAGCTTCTACCACCCTTACCTGAGGCCCCTGGGACATTGTGAAAAACCCATCCCAGTGGAAGCAAAGGTATGTATAGCATTATGTATACTCACTACAGGTACTTTCCAGAGACCCACAGGGATATATTAGGGGTGTCACAGGCCTTAGCTTCTTCAATATTACATTTGTTTCTAAATGCAGTGCTACAACATGTAAGGGATCATATCTGTTTCCATGCACTCCAAAAGAATGAGCAACAACCATCAAGAACTTTATGCATTAGTACACTTCTCCGAAGTTTTGGGGGCCATAGATTGCACACACCTAGAATTAAAATCTCCACCTGATGAACAGGAAAGGAGGTACATTAACAGGAAAGGATACCACTCTATAAACTGTCAGGTTGCCTGCAATGCCCACAAGATCATCTATAATTTGTGTGAATGTAACCCAGGCAGTTTTCATGGCTCATACATATGACACACCTGTGAGTTGTCCACAAAGTTTGCTAGGGCGACTTTTGCACAAGAGCATCTAGTGAGGGATGCAGGTTATGCACTTGAATCTTGTCTCATGATACGTATGAGAAACTCACACAGTCGCACTGAAAAAAAGATACAATGATGTAATGTGCATTTGGCTTCCTCAAATCAAGGTTCCAGTGTCTAGACATATCAGGAGGTACAAAGCCATCTCTGCCAAAATACTCACAGGACAACAAGGATCAGAACCACAGTTTCCTGAACCACAGGTAGGGCCAGCATCTCCAACAGATACAGCTGAGGAGTGTGAGGGAAAACCACCAGTTGCAGATGGTGCTGGCAGACATAGGTGGGCACAATATGCCATGGCTCTGGCTAAGAGACAAAGGATAGCACATATACTTACTACCTAAGTGAGGAGCCTAAACATATACAGAGTTCAAATGAAACTGATGCTTGCAGAAGTCCAGAACCCCAAGGTCACAGCTTGCAGGTGCATTATTAAATAGGTAAGTGTGGAACCTTTATGAAAAAAAGAGGTATATAACTGATTATTTTCATATGCAAATACCTTTATGGCCCTAAGCTGAAACATGTAATTTCACTTGACCAATATACATAAACCAACAGTGAGCAGGTCAATGTTAGCACAATTTGCACAGGTATAGCAATAATCAATAATTAGCTATCTACTTTGACTGCATTAGTAAGAATACTAACACAAATATAATGGGATCAACAATTATGTAACCAATCATTCACAATGAATAGGAAAGATTAATAAAAGCATTTCTTCTGCAATACATTAAGATTAAACTAAACTTCTGAATAAGCAAGCATTAACTATCCACCCTACACATCAGTGCAATCCTAATTCACAAAGAAATGTGCAAAGGACAGATCTCAATTATCATCAACACTTGCACAAGGTGGTGGTAGGAGATACATACGGACAAGTATAACACAAAAAAAGTGAGTGCATGTGATTAGCAAACAATTTAATCAGTAAGTATACAATTGTCAGGGCCAGTACTAAGACATATCAACAGTAGTGTTTATATATTTTATATAATGTGTGTGTGTGTGTGTGTGTGTGTGTGTGTGTGTGTGTGTGTGTGTGTGTGTGTGTGTGTGTGTGTGTGTGTGTGTGTGTGTGTGTGTGTGTGTGTGTGTGTGTGTGTGTGTGTGTGTGTGTGTGTGTATAAAGTGGTATGGGCAAGTTGTTTTTCAATGTGCATGCGTTTGCATGAATGCAATGAATCACTGTGCTAGCACTACATCCTTGACTCTCAGACAGATATGAGCCATGCATAGCAGGGTAGAGAGTTCAGCTTCATTGCCTCAACCATGAGAACTGCCTCTGCCAGGAGTTGCACTGCTAATTCCATGGCCCTCGCTAGACATTGGTGTGCTACCTGAATGTGATAGATGTCTACTGGATGAGTTCTCATTATGACTATATCCATAACCACCAACACATGCCCTACCTCTTTTGGGTGTGGATACCCCAATCACTGACAGAGCAGTGGATGTAGTGCCACTACTGGACTGGGATCTGGCATGCTCCTGTCGACAAACATATGATGATGTAGATGCTCTCCAGTCATGTGGATGCTGACCCTCCCCCAGCAACTGTTTGACTACAGACACTGCTTGATTCAGTATATCATTCACCCTGTCCAAGGAGTCACCCACATGTGTCAGGAAGTTCTGCACATCTGAATTCACAAGATTCAGTACTTACACTCTTCCAAAGCCCTGGTGAAATGTGCTTGTTTTTCCATGAATGCCCTACACAAAAGTCATGTGGCACCTATTGACACACCAACATCAGGAGGAGGGTGGACAGCAGGCTTTCTGCAAGAAGTACTATTAATCACCTTGTGCCACACTTCTCCCTCATGATTGCTATGGGGGAGACGTGACTAACTCTGCAGCTGGAGTAACACTACCCTGATTAACTGTGTCACCCTCAACTTGTCCTATGTCTGAAGTCTCCGCAACATGGTTATGTGAAGACATACAGAATTTTTGAAATATGTCAGGGGATGTGAGATCCACAACCAGAGCCACAAGCTTAGTGTCAGACTGACCCTCTGCAACCCCAGACTGTGCCTCTTTTTTGCTGCCACAATCATCAGAAGCTACTGATATTCTGACGTCAGAAGGTAGGAGTTTCTCTGGATCACCTATAATAACAAGTAATTAGCACAATAAAGAGAGAAATTGAATGCAAACTGATCAAATCTACATTATCTAAACCACATTTTAAACAATATGTGCTAATGCAATGCAAAAAGGACTTTCATGTGTACATAAATCTATTTTCTGTACAGTAATAATTAAAATAGTATGCTTTCTATGCCAGGTGGTTGTGCAAAATCAGAACCAGATGTGCTTACAGTAAAGAAGAGGAGATGAAACATGGATGATAGGCATGACAATGCAAATGACACAAGAAACAGAAAACAATCCCCTTTACATCTTCAGAATAAAAAAAACATCTCATACAAAAGTCTACTGTCCAGTTTCACCCATCCCCATATTTCTCTCTCCTCTATCTCTCTCTCTCCCTCTCTCTCTCTCACTGTCTCTTTGCTCTATACACACACATACACAAACACACACACACACACACACACACACACACACACACACACACACACACACACACACGCACACACACATACATAGATAGATATAGCTATAGATGAATAGATAAATACATAGATAGATGTAATTTATAAGATATATAAAGATAGATATACAATGTAAATTATTGAATTATATTGCAGACCTGTAAGTTCAGTAGTAAACACACTTGGGCTGTCCTCCATGTCAGCACCAACATCAACAATTATGTGTGAACCCCCTGCTGAGCTCCCTGGATCTCTGATAGTGGACAAGAATACCTGTGTCTCAGCCAATGATGGTTTGGTAGCAAGACCACCCCCTGTACCAGTCCATTCCTAGACAACTGCAGCCACCCCGAGTTTTGCATTCATTATCATATCACTGGCTCAGTGTCTGATTTTTTCATAACACAGCCATATCCTCTGACAACACTGACATCATTGACAACTTGCTACCAGATATGGTCATGGGAGGACTTGTTACCTCTGCCTCTGTCTAAGAGGAATTAGCCATGTTGTTGTAGTACCTGGATGATAACTTCATTCTCTGCATCAGTGTATGGCAGTTTATGAGGTCCAGATATCATGGGCACCATAGCCCTATATAAAATGAAACATTAAAGGAGAAAAATAGGAAATTAAGCAAAACATGATTATTAACAAAAGAAATATGTTTGAATGTATGCAACCATCATGCACAAAATAAGTGTTTAAAGATGACAGCATTTGTATAACTCAGTACTAAGAAGCAAGGAAAATGTCCACCACGGAACTCAGACACCAAGCAGTAGTTATTTGTAAAAAATATAAATCTTTTATTCTACACGAAAGAAAAAACAAGAATCTCCACAAGCGCTTTCACCCGGATGTTCCGAGCTTTCTCAAGTAGTTCCTCTGTTTTCACGCATCTGTTTATATAGTTGCTAAACTCCAATTAAGCCACACAGCTCGCATTTAATTAAACAATTATAACAAATAAGTCGGACTCTTGTAAGTCCATATTAAAAACTGCCATTCAATTACCATTGTTGTTCTCTTTGAATTTTACCCCAAACTTTACATTTGTCACCTATTTTTACTTGAAAAACAAGTACATAATAGTGCATTTAAAATAATGAACCAACAATTAATGATTGGCCTAAATTTAAGCCTTAAAGCAGTTTAGAACCATTTCATTGCATAAACATGTACTGAAATTTTTGTAAATACTCCTAAAAACATAAAATAGAACAAGTAATAAAAATACTTATGTCCCATGAAGAATTAAAGAACACATTACCCCACAAACCAAGATTCATTAGAAAGAAGGGAACAAATCTCAAGGAGATTTTTGAGAGGAAAAGAAGAGACAGAAGCGGAATAAAGAAACTGGGCACTTACAAATGCGGAGCTTGTCACCAATGTCATGCAATTTTAGATGGCACGGGGGTATATTTGCCTTCTAGAAAAATGAGGATAAAATCCCCCACACATTTTACATGTAATTCTAAGGGGGTTATATATTTGGTGGTGTGCATGTTCTGCAAAAGTTTTTACATTGGGAAGACGGAAAGGGAACTTAGAAAAAGAATGTATGAGCATTTCTACGAAATAGCGAAGAACAAAGAAACTAATGCACTATACAAACATTCCCTTTCATGTCCAAACCACAATTTTAAATTTATGGTAGTCGACCAGGTAGAACATGAGGTCCGAGGGGGGGACTGGGAGTCCACTCTCGAGTATAAAGAGTTAGTGTGGCAGTTAAGATTAGATGCCAGTAACTGGCTGGGTTTAAATGACACCATTAGTATCAAGCCAGTTTTAAAACTCAGAAGGGCCAGATTATAATGAATTCAAGGGACATACACATTCACTGTAATCTCTCTGCCACAATAGAATTTCACCAAAGAACTTTCACAAGGCATGTCTAGTTACTTTTTGTGTTTTAATATGGCAAAGACAAACACTTGCAACAAGAGGACATTGGGGGGGGGGGGTAGGGGGAGACATGTATTTTTATTACTTGTTCTATTTTATGTTTTTAGGAGTATTTACAAAAATTTCAGTACATGTTTATGCAATGAAATGGTTCTAAACTGCTTTAAGGCTTAAATTTAGGCCAATCATTAATTGTTGGTTCATTATTTTAAATGCACTATTATGTACTTGTTTTTCAAGTAAAAATAGGTGACAAATGTAAAGTTTGGGGTAAAATTCAAAGAGAACAACAATGGTAATTGAATGGCAGTTTTTAATATGGACTTACAAGAGTCCGACTTATTTGTTATAATTGTTTAATTAAATGCGAGCTGTGTGGCTTAATTGGAGTTTAGCAACTATATAAACAGATGCGTGAAAACAGAGGAACTACTTGAGAAAGCTCGGAACATCCGGGTGAAAGCGCTTGTGGAGATTCTTCTTTTTTTCTTTCGTGTGGAATAAAAGATTTATATTTTTTACAAATAACTACTGCTTGGTGTCTGAGTTCCGTGGTGGACATTTTCCTTGCTTCTTGGTCCATGGTTCAACGATCGTTTTGTATAACTCAGTACTACATTGCAGGAACTAGCAAAAATAATTTAAATGTTTTAGTTAAAAATGGATACAAATTTCTTTGAAGATCCACTTGTAATTAGGACATGTACATATATATCTCAGTCTTAACACATTTGTTCAGCAACAAATATAAAACGCCCAACATTGCTTATAAGTGATACAACACTCTTCTGCAATAACTGTTCATATTCCCAATAAAAAGTTTCCATAATGGCAGGTAACATTTACTTTCCAAAAAAATGTTTAAGGCAAGGAAATAAATGATATTCATGGCTATGCCAACAGCAATGAACAAGCAATGCAGGCAGTACAGTAAGTTAAAAATAAATCAATTTGTAAAAAAAGCAACATACCTTTGCAATAATTCAGTTGTTAAAGTAGAAAAAAAGTTTACAAGTCAAATAACAGTACTGAGATCTATGGCTCCAGTCTCCCCTACTACAATATGAGTTTCTTACCAACACAATTACCGTTATATAAAGCACATTTTGCTGTCTGTGCACTGTGAATTTGCAAATCTGGTGTGAACTCAGTAACATTCATGAATTATTCAATCTGTACAAAGTGTACAGCAGGTAAAACTGGTACCAGGACCTACCCAGTTGCATGCGTATGACCTAGCACTGCAAGAATGTGTATTGAGAAGTGTTACTGCTGAGGGCTTGCAAGTGTAAATGATTAGTCTCACTGCAGTGTTTCAGGTAAAAGAGAGACTTACCAAAAAGTCTGAGATTACATTCACTGACTTGGGAGGGAAACATTCATAACATTTTTTATGACGTGGTTATGACCACAGTGTTGTGCCTCTGAGTAAAAATGTGTTTGCAGTTCTAATGAAGCACATTACTCATCAAAACAAATATCAAAAGCAATGCAAATGAGAGTGCTTTCATGATAGAACAGCATAAATAAGGGAATGATGCTCACAAAAATAAAGAGAATAAAACAGCTGCAAATGTTTTAAGTATTTGTTTAATATTGTGGATGAAAATATTAGATTAACTGTTGCCAGTATCCCATTCATCCACATATTTACTGGCAAATTACAAAGGACAAATTTCAGAACTTGGCTAAGTGGTGCATTTTAAACAATTAAGTATGCTATATTGCATCAACATATCTCCTAAGTAGTAACCCTGACAGACAGGAATTTAATTTGAAAATATGTCACTATTAATTGTATCTGATGTGTCAGAACTGATCTAGTGTCAGCTGCTGTTTGTCATCTTTCCCATTACTTGGCATTACCTAAAGTCCTGATAATGTGTGACAGAAATCCAAGTTCTGATGTGGCAAGGAAATGTGAAAATGATGAATATGTCAGTGTAATGCACTGCTTGCTCTGGTCATTGCTAGATATACCCTTTCATTGTTTTAATTTTCTTTTCAATTGCATGCAATTTTTTTTTGCCTTTTGCATTTTTGTGCCACTCAGCATGTACAAACACGGTTCGTAGTTGAAGGAAAAGAAATTAAAATTTTAATTTGGGCTGGCTTCTGTAGGGAAAAGGAGACTGGTGCTCTTGCACTGCTGTCAGCACTCTGGACAGTACTGAGTGAAGAAAATGCACCTTTAAGCTACCTACCTTTGTGGCGCAAGATGTTAAGAGCAGTAAGTTTAGAGAATGAAGGTAAGTGATGCAGGGTTCAAATCCAGTTTACAGGCACTCTTACTGAGGGGGAGTCAGAATAACATTTGTAACAAACTTATAAGAATGTAACTCTAAATACAAATGCTAAAATATGTATGGAAAAAGTTGATTATTTAAGCAATAACCGACGACATGGTATAGTATATTGAAGATTTACCCATGGTTGGTGTGATTTAATCATGAGGGCGAAGCCCAAGTGATTAAATAAAGCCAACCATGGGTAAATTTCAATATACCACAACCATGGAGTCGGTTATTGCCATTATACAATGACATTATTTAACAAAAAATACTTGCGTTTCTTAAATAATGTCTTTGTATAACGGCGCATTACTGTTCTTCCACTGGTTGTGGTACACTGCTTCCTTGCTTTGATGTACTGAGCATGCATATGGGACTTGCATCCCATGCATACCCAGTACATCAATTCTTTGAAACTGAAGCAACAGAGAAAAGAAAGTCTCCATTGCTCTGTTTTTTCTTTTTTTCTTTTTTATTTGTTAAAAAAAATGCTTTTAGCACTTTATACCAACGGAAAAAAGTCAGAGCGACCGGTCCTTTTCCAATATTCAAATATTGTGGGATTTGCAACGAGCACACTGGCCAATCACCATGCATGTTTTGGAATATTAATGGACGGTCAGCGTATAATTTAATTTCAACCACATTAACATGGTTAACATTGTGCAAACATGCTTAGCTAGTACAGACTTGTAGTCCTGTTGTGAAACAATTAGTGTAACATACTATATATTAGGCTGATAGATGTCATGTATACCTTGTTTAGATCTTACATCTATCCTTAATGATGAAGGTTGATGCCTACATTTTCTTTTTCCTCACAATCTGCTCTCAGTGTCCCTTCAAATGTGTCAGTTAAACTTATGAATTTATGAGTTCTTATATGTTGAGCTGAGATAATCCTCCTGATGGTACTTTTTAATTTTATACTGTGAAGAGTTCAAATCCAGACATATGTCATGCATTTATTCCTGTTTTCATATGTTAACAGTATGTGTGTAAATGTGTGCTGCATATGTTGTCAAACAGTATCCTCCTTATGCCCTCATCCTGTTTCCAGTCTTCTACACTGTCTTCATCCATACTGGAAACACTTTATTGCAAACAGCAATACATCTGAAGTATACAGAATTTCAAAGGATGTAGACATTTCTGCCTCTTAATATTTGTAGTTGTCATCTCTACCCTTGTGAATATCTTGAGAATCGTTGACAATTGAAGCCATTAGGAAAAGCCATAGATTCTATTTTGTAAATGTATATGGGTCAGAAAATGCAGGATAACAATGTTAATACATATATGTGTAGAAATGAACCATTAAATAATCTCTGTGTATGTCTATGTGTATCTCTGTCTCCAAATCTCGCCCTTATTTATTTTATTTATTTATTTATTTGCAGTTTGATTACTGGGGAAGTCCACTGGGCCGAATTGACCCATTTTCAGTGGGGACACAGGGAGAAAAGCTCCAAGATGCATTATACAATTTAGATACAATTGATAGTTAATATTAAAGATAATATTATGTAGAATAGTTACTCATAAATGCATTCAATATCATGCATAGTTAACAAATTCATTAAGCTTTTAGGTAAGGTAGTAAAATTCATTAAGCTTGCAGGTAAGGATCATAAAGTTTCATTTGAGGAAAACAGATATGTGTTAGATGTGGAAACAGTTTACATACAAACCTTTTAAGAAAATATAAATATGCTTTACATACACACATCAACAGTAGAATGCTATTTACAATATTTACAAAGTTGGGCTGTGTGAGGGTAGCTGTAGGAGTTGTTGAGAGCTTAAAGAGAAGCTATAGAAATTGTTGAGAGCTTAGATAGGCTCATAGGAAGATAACTATGAGAGTTGTAGAGCCTGTGAACCAGAGAGAGGACCCCCTTGGATTAGGTTGGGTGTAGGCAGGTACATTTCCATTTAGTGGACAGGTGTTTGAATAGTTGGATTTTGAAGTTTTCTGAGTTTGGTATGGCTCTTAGTGTGGAGGGAATGGAATTCCATTTTTTGCCTAGTGAGAAAGATAGGAGAAGTTGGCCAGCAAGATGTTTAGGTTTATGGATAGTAATTAAGTTCTGATTTTCAGATCTGAGAACTCTGTTGGTTGTATAAGGGGGAAGGATGTTAGTTAGAGCGGGACATTTTGTTGGGTGAAATATGAGTATATGTGCAGTAGTGAGTTGGAGATAGTCTAGGTAGTTTGGGAGTTCAAGCCAATTCAGGGATTGTAGGGTTAGGCAGTGATGGGTGGTATTTTTACATTTAGAGGCAAATTTAGAGATTTTGGAGTAGCAGTTTTCTAGTTTAGAGGTGATAGAGGAGGACAGGTTGGTTAGGAGAGGGGCTCTGTATAATAAGGAAGGAAGAAGATAAGTTAAGGCCAGAGTTTGCCTGGTAGAGTTGGAGAGAAAGCGATTATTCCTATACAGCATACATAGCTTTTGGTGGGTTTTCTTAATATTTTGTTGAATATGAATATCAAACTTGAGGTGTTCATCTACAGTAATGCCAAGTAGTTTGGCAGAGGGGACCACTTCTATAGGTGAGTTGGTTTGACTATAGACTTTGAAGTTGTTTTTATCAGAGGAGAGGGTCTTTGTGGGAAGGAATAGTAGAATCTTTGATTTATTTGCATTGAGAGAGATGTGGTTTTGGTGCATCCAGTTTTCAGTTGTTGAGAAGGCAGTTTGGGTTTTAGTCAGCAATTCAGAGAGGTTTGAGGCAGAGCAGACTAAGGTTGAATCATCTACGTATTGAATGATTTTAGCATCAGGAATAGCAGTGTGAAAGTTATTGATGAAGATGTTAAAAAGCATTGGCCCATGGATGGATCCCTGTGGTACACCAGTTGGGGTAGGTAGGAAGGAAGAGATGGAGTTCTTCCATGTGACTGCCTGTGATCTGTCTGACAGACAGCTGGAGTACCAGGATAAAGCATTATGTGAGAGATTAAGGTTTGAGAGATGACAGAGAAGGTGCTTGTGGGAAACAGTATCAAAGGCTTTAGACAGATTGAGTAAAACAGTAGAAACTAAGTGTCCTGAATCTCGGGCTTGATTGACAGTTTCTAGGAAAGAGAGTAGAGCGGTTATGGCCTGGATGGAAGCCATGCTGGGTAGGAGTGAGGATTGTTTTGGGTCAGGAAAGGCATAAGTTGGAGGTGGATGCATTTTTCTAGGATTTTGGAGATTAGTGAGAGCAAAGCAATGGGGTGAAAGTTTGAGATGTTGATATTTTTGCCTCTTTTATGAAGAGGAAGAATATAAGCTGAGCACCAGAGTTTGGGAACATATGATTCTTTTATGGATCGGTTGATAATGTTGCTGATTGGGGGAGCAATGCCATCAGCAGCACATTTTAGGAAGGAAGAGAGAATATTGTCGGGAGCGCTAGAGCAAGGTTTAAGTTTGGACAAAAGTTTTTTTTATAAAGTTAGTGGAGATGGGTTTAAGTTCAAACAGATGGGGGTGAGTTAGAAGGGGGAGAGTGTAGATCAGTTGGGTTATTACTGGGAAATGTCTTGGTGAGGGTAGTAATAGTTTCTATGAAAAATGAGTTAAATTCAGAACCTAGTTCGAGGTCAGATTTACTTGGGTCAGGACAGGGATTATTCTTTGAGCCTGGATTGAGGAATGAGTTTATTGAGTTCCAGAATTTTTGGGGTTTTTTTATTGTTATTGGACTGAAGTTTGATATAATAGGATTTTTTGTCTTTGGTGATTAGTCATTTTGCACAGTTGCGGAGCTGTTTACGTTGGAGCAAGGTATTGGCCAGTTTATTGTTTTGGTAAAGCTTCCATAGTTTGTCTCTCTGGTGCATAATCTGTTTTGTCTCTTTGGATAGCCAAGGAGCAGTTTTAGTTTTTATCCTTCTGTTTCTTAGTGGGGCTAGTGAGTTTAAAGTATCAAGGAAGACAGAGTTGAAGTATTCTATAGCCTTGTCAAGAGGAAGGATGTTTAGAATTTGCCAGTTCATTTGTTTGAAAGTATTTGAGAAAGTAGTTGGGTTGAAGCTACTGAGGTTACTAGTTCGAATGTATTGATGCTGGTGTGGGGAGGAACTAGTTGAGCGATGCATGAAGGCTGTGAGGTGGTCACTAAATGTATCAGGAATTTTGCCAGAATTCGTTATTTTATTTGGATCTGAAACTAGGATCCAATCTATAGTGGATCAGGGAGGGTTTATTTTGTTAGGTCGAGTGATGGAGAGGATTATTTGAGGGAAGTTATAGAGGTTAATGTATAGGGAGGGAGAGGGGCAATTGATTTTATTCCACTCAATATTCACATCACCAAGGATATAAGTTTCATAGTTAATTTCAGTAGAGGCCCATAGGAGAATATTTTTGAGTGTAGCGATATTGTTACCAGGTGAGATATATAGGGCAATGATGCAGATATTTTTATGTTTATTTAGTTTTAGAATTCCAGCAGTTAGTTCAGTGTTCTTGAATTGAGGAATTGGAATTTGGAGGGGAATTAAGGTAAGAAGGTTGGAGTAGATTAGGGCAGTGCCTCCACCTTTTTTATTTAGTTGGTCATTTCTGAGACAATGAAATCCTGGGGGCAGAATCTCAGAGTCGGAGATAAAGGGCTTGAGCCAGGTTTTGGAGATGGCCTTATCACATCTTTTTTGCCTCATCACATAAACCTTCTTGCTTTAATATTGTTTGCATAAGCCACGTTTCCACCAGCAATAACATGGTCAGTCCCTCATGTGTTTCATAATCATTCACAACAGGCTCCTATCTTTCCAAATATAACGGCAAAACATGAGGTACATTCAATGCCTTTTTATTGTTTAAAACCATACCACAATAGTCACAAGTGGACCATATTGCTGCTATACACTCAGGGTGATAAGACTGATGAGGCTGCATTTATATCCATGTTCTGAGGTAAAAAGTATGACACATACCTATCTTTTATACATGAATGAACTGTAGAACTCAACATTAACATATAAACACATGCAATTACACAACAACAATTGCACATGCCACAGATACTTGAACAGTCACTTTATTTGTGCATTCTGTCACTATACACCTGCATCATACATATAAGGAGTGAAGGACTGCAACTGTCATGGCATTTGTAAATCATGGCACGTGAAATATGACCATAACACATATCTGTTCTGTATTCTCTTAGATTCAGACATGGTTGTATGTGCATATTGCTTATTTGCACAAAAGGTTGGCATTGAGTACCACAGAGTACTGCTAATTCCAATTCTAAGTTCAACACCTTATAATATGATTACACATGCGTGAACACTTTGCCATTAGCCATGCATGTGAGCTTGTCAGCAGTGTGCTTCAGGAACAAAAAAAGAATTAAAGCAAAGAATTATGTGAATGGATTGTACAACTTCTGTAAGCATTAATGGAATGTTGTAACCAAGGTATTTGGATTTCACAGTGGAATTGACACATTTATTTCAGTCTGTTAAGGTATGTCTGCACTCCAGCACTTACAACTTTACTACAATTGTATGTAACCTTTTCATACATAATCCATCAGTGTTATTCAGCAATGCACTGTCATATATAGGAAATTTTTGTTTGTATTGTTAATGCATATTTTCCAAGAATGAACCAAGACAACTGACAGTGACATAATAAATGGTTATTATTTGCATACAATCATCCTGGGATGAATTGTCATGAACGCTTGCTTGACAATCCAATGTTTTACAATTGCGAGTGTCTCTGAAACATCATACTATGAAACAAGTGCATACCATTGACAGTAAAGAAGTGTACATGAATGAGAGTATATAGATGTTATTAGAGCAATATGCAATTACATGGGACAACCACATTGCTGTTATATCCATCTGTCCAGACACATGCTTTTTCCACAAAACCTGTGATGCACATTACCTGCTCTTAAAAACACTTATGTGTTGATATTTACAAATGTATTTTCACACCATTAAAGTCAGATTTCTCCTGTGTCACTTGTAACTCATAATGTGTTCTCTTGATTGTATAACTAGTTAGGTTGGTGGTTCAACTCTGGCAGTGGTGAACTTGTGTTTGCGGTTCTAATTTCAGGTAAGTAAAACTTCAGCAGGGATGTGCTGTGTCCACTTCCTCTCAGGAGAAAGCTTTATATTTGGAAACAGTTGCCTCTGCACTTTCTCCCACTTAACATCTTCTCTACAACACACTGATGATGTTATCCTGTCTAAAGTACAGTCTGTGCCCTAAAAGTCAAAATTCCCTTGTAGCGCATGCAATTCATACTGTGTACTGTACACTGTGTAACTAATTATGTAGGTGATTCAATACTGACAGTGGTGAACTTGCTTGTATATTTGCATATGAAGTATCAGTTATACAGAACTTAATTGACAGAAGTGCTGTATCTACTTCCACTTAGGTGAAACATTTACACTGGGAAAGACCTTAGCTAATGCTACTTTTA
The DNA here is from genome assembly GCF_019279795.1 of Protopterus annectens. Taxonomy (NCBI): domain Eukaryota; kingdom Metazoa; phylum Chordata; order Ceratodontiformes; family Protopteridae; genus Protopterus; species Protopterus annectens. The sequence goes on along the minus strand of NC_056733.1, from coordinate 1,497,217,213 downwards.
ACATGACATCTTCTCTGCAACACACTGATGAGATCACCCTGTCAAAAGTGCACTTGCTACCCTTATAAGTCAGATTTTTCCTGTGGTGCTTGCAATTCATAATGTGTTCCCTAGATTGTGTAACTAGATAAGTAGGAGGTTTGAAGCCAACAATGCTGAACTAGCTTGTGTGTGTGCATCTGAAGTATCATTTACATAGAACCTCATTGTCAGAAGTGGTGTATCTACTTTCACTCAGGTGAAACATTTACACTTGGAAATAACCCCCCCCTTACCTAATGCCATTTTTGCCACAAACACTTTCTCTGCAATACACTGATAAGGTCAGCCTTTTAAAATTGCTTTCTCACAATATAAAAGTCAGACCTCCTGTGGTACTTGCAATTAATACAGTGTTTTCTGTTTCCAAATCTCAAAGGGGTGAACCTGTGTGTTGGTACTCGTGTCATGTACATACAGCATCATCAACAGATGTGATGTATCTACTTCTATTCAGGAGACACATTTAAACTGGGAAATAACTCCCAAATCCAAGTTTAACACCACCATCTTCTCTATACCACATTCATGAGGTCATCTTGTCAAAAGTACACTCTTACACTGTAAATGTCAGACTTCTTCTGTGGTGCATGCAGTTAATGCAGTGTTTTCCTGATCACATAACTTGATATGTAGGTGGTTTGAATATAGCATTGCTTAAATGGTGTGACTGTGTGTACTGTCATGTACAATTACCTCCGTCACAATTCATGTTAAGTACCCTTCAATTTAAGAGACATATTTTCAGTTGCCGCAGGCTACCCTCTACATTTCTAGCATTCCAAGGCAAAACCCAGTTTTAGATGTTCACTGATTAGATAATGCTTTCAAAACTGCACTGTCTCACAGCTGTAATATGACTTATCCTGTGGTGGGGCTATTGGTACTCTGCTCTGTATACTGTGTAAGTAGATGGTTTGAATTCAGCACTGATTGACTTGTGTGCGTGTCTGTGTGTGTGTGTGTGTGTGTGTGTGTGTGTGTGTGTGTGTGTGTGTGTGTGTGTGTGTGTGTGTGTGTGTGTGTGTGTGTGTGTGTGTGTGTGTGTGTGTGTGTGTGTGTGTGTGTGTGTGTCTCAAGCTGGGTAGAAAAGGCATACATTATATAGTGGATGTGTAGCTGTGCAATATTGTTGTGCTCTTCAACCACTTACTTGTTTTTATTATTTATTTATTTACATTTGTTGACTGGGAGAGTCAGACTGGACACAGGTCCGTTTTCAGCAGAGGCCCGGGGAGAAAAGCTCCACATTAAGTATTATTTACATTATACAGTTAAAAAAATAGCATTTAAATATAGACATTAGTCAAGTTAAGGACGCAAGACAAGAAGAAAACTAGATGTAAAACAGCTGTAGAGCATAGTACAATTTTAAAATATGGTGACATATACTAAACATGGTTACAATGTAGTTGTTGATATCATCCATTTAAATATGTACTGTCACAGTTATAAACCAACATCTTGTGTGGTGCTTGTGATTCAGGCAATGCTCTCTCACTTGAGATCTTAGGTGGTTAGTTCAAATCCAGCCATTATACCTTAGACTCAGCTGAGTCAGTATGACTGTGAATGTGCATCTAGGTAACAATGTTGTTACACACATATCGGCTATGTACATATATGGCATGGGAATTCCTTTTACAAGAACTTCAGCCCATTTTTTCACAGAGAAATGCTTTATTTAAGATTGATGATGATATTTAATGAAATTTTCCTTTAATAAGAGTAGTAGTTAGCCTTCTCCTCTGGCATGATGAAATGGGGCCATGTTCTGTATGTTGTTGCTTTAGCATGCCATGTGTTTGAATCTGTGATTATCTACACACTGTGCATGATTGTGATTCTACCATCACAGTGAGAATTGCATTATGCATCACATGTGTTTGGGTCTATCGTGCATTAAGCAATATGCTGTGATGAAGTGACATATCATACCACTGTCTTAACTAACTCAGACACACACACACACACACACACACACACACACACACACACACACACACACATGCTCATACATATGCCTTGCAGCAATAACATAATGTACTGCCTTCAGACAGCCAAGTACAATTGTAATAAGACTTCTACTGTGACATGTTCATTCTTCACAATAGCAAGCAGATTGTGTGATTGCATAGCTGTTCAAAACCTGTGGTGACTGACTGTAATCATATGTTAGTATACGGCTATGTATGACTGACATCCACCACAGCTGGAATGTGTACAACTGCACTGGGAGAAACATCCTGTATCCTTTTTACCTTAGAAAATGAGTTTGCAACACAATCATATGATATAATGACTTCACATAGGTGGAGTGTCACAGCTGTGTCAAGACTTCCACTGTGGCACATGCGATTCATATTAATTTTGTTAGGCAGTAGGCTTAATAGACAGCTATTCAATTGCAACAAAGGACAACATTATATACTGGCATTACAAACACCATTGCATCAAGCTATTATTATCTGGTTTTATGTTGAACAAATAACTTTCAGCACAGTTTGGGATTCCATGTCAGTAAAACAGTTGTGGGATTCTTGTGGTGTGACTGCTTGTTTGGCACATTCAGTGATTAATGATTTGTATAGCATATCTACACAGGTAGAGTGTGGTTCTGTTCTGGGACAGTGTGTGTACAAAACCATAGGGATTGAAAAAACTTACTTGGCCAAGAAACACTGATACTGGACTGCTCACAGATGTGTGAACATTAATATAGGTACCTCATTTTCATCAATCTGACAAATTTCAGTTGTATAAATTAACATCAAAACATTTCTTACTTTACACCTGAATTTAATTGATTTGTGGCAAGCTCCATTACTATTTCCAGTGGCATATGCAGTCAATTCACAGCTCTATAGTGTGTATAGTATGATTTTCAGGGATTTGAATCTGGTGATATCTGTCTGTCAGATAACTGTGCCAGACAGGAGTGGTTTAGGCAAAGAAAGTACTTATGGCATAGTAAGAGGGCCATGTTTTTAAGGTCTCATACTCTGAGTTAGGGGATCTTTATCCATTGCAATAGGAGCCTAATGTAATCCCTTCAAGAGTGTTCTTCATGATGCAGTCAGTATGCCCATATTTGTGGTGTCAGTGGTTGATACACAACTCTCTGATATCTGTCCTTGCAAGTGTTTGAAACTGGTAAGATGCAAATGCTGAGTATGCCAGACATTGATCACAGCCATTACTTTTTTCTCAAAATAATACTACTTTTTATTATTGCATGTCTTCATCCAAACATTTATGTATCACTGTATTTTTGTTCACACTGTAGAGCTTTAAAGGACATGAGAGCTTATATACAATTTCTTACTTTATGGCATGTTGCAAGACCATCAGAAAGTGTGAGTAGTCCTTTGTTATGAGATTTGTTTGTTTGCGTTGTTTACTTGCTGTTATGGAACAGTTTGCTGTAATTCCTTGTGAGCATGCCCAGTATAATGATGCCGTAGATACACAACATTTAGCAAAACGACCTTTAAGTAATGAATGTCATGGGATATATGTTGTCATTTATCATTCTTTGTTAAGACTTAATTGAATTAACCCCTGGAATGTTAGTTTTGCCAATGTCTGCATTACTGTTAGTTAACACAAATTTCCTGTAAACACATCTGATTATACATTAACTGCAATATGTGCAAATATCCCCTAATGTACCTACTGTTGTTGCTGTTATCTCAACTCAGCATTTTATTAGCTTTTATGTCACATTTACTCCCCTTTGTTAAACTGTTGCAATGTGTACTTCTCGCATACTTTGTCAGTACGTCCATTTTTATTTATATACATGGGTCAATAAAGTTAACAGGATTCATTTGTATTTAATCAATATAAAATTACTTATGTTCACATTGCTGTTTGTGAATTAATCACATTTTAATTTTCTGAGTTATATTTTCCTCTTTTAGCTTACCCTATTTCTTACTTCTGGACTAATCCCATTAAATGAGTACAATTTCCATGCTTAACTTCTCCTGCTTCTTATTTCTGGACTAATCCTATTATATGAGTACAGTTTCCATGTTTAACTTCCCCCTGCATCTTGTTGCAATAAACCTGCCCTTGCTTTGCATTAGCTGTCTGTCTGTGGCCTCTCACTAGGTTTGCTTACAGGCAACAGTTTTTGTTTGTATTGTGTAGTGAAGCTTCCGTGTACCTTTTTATGTATGCTGACACTTGTGCTAGCCACGAAAAGGTGTTAGTAAACATGTAGGCCTCCTTAGTAACATGCATAATAAGTACTGCTGTTCATTGTGCTAACATGAAGTAATTGTGTAGGCGTAGCACAAAGTGTGCACGTTTGTAATGAATCCCAGGGACCTTCTAAATTCATACTAAATCCAAAGGAAATCCTGTCTGGGGACCTATAAATGGATACACTGTTAATTCAAGTCAGTCAGCTGAAAAAAATACAGACTGTACTGTTTTGCCTGATGAAGAATACTCTCAGACAGAAGCAAATCTGTATCAGGCTGCCTGTAAGAACTCTGACAGAAAGGGCATAGTGTATCTTTTGGTCAAAAAGCACATAATTTCTGGTTTAGACATTAGACATTTTTTCTGAACATTATCTATTAGTTTAAATGTTTTATTTTCAATACATTGTTCAACATTTTTTGCTTGTATATTTATTTGGACAAGAAATACTTTAAACTATTTTTTTCAAGTAAAGAATTTTAAAATTTAACCAGTAAAAGGGTGCTAGAAGGAAAGCACAAACAGAAGGCAGCAAACCAAATTTATTTCACACAAATTAAAAAATACACATTAAACACATTAAAAGAAATAACTGTTTTTCATCCACTTTTACCAAACTTCTTCAGATACAAACTGAGTGCACACCCGCAGTGCTTATATAGCCTTTGTCACTTCAATTATTCAATAAGATAATTAATTTGACCATCACTAAAGGGAAATTTCCAAAGTAAAAATAAAAATAAAAAGATCCATATAATGTGAAAGCAAGCCAGGAAATGGAGGGCATACAGATCCTTGAAATAGTGCGAATAACCCCCAAACCCAGTTTAAACAACAAACCACATATGAGAATGTAAAATATGAAAATGTAAAATGTAAACGGATGAACGAAAAAGGGCTATAAAAATATATACATAAGACTGAATGAAATATATTAAAACTTAATAAATAAGTAAAAGAATATATAAAAACTGACGTTAACAATTGTGTAAAAATGTTAAAACTTAATACATGCTATAATATAGCTGCCCGAAGCTTCAGCACTCAGGCAATAGAAATATATTCCTTTAACCCAGGATTTTTGTTTGCCTCCAAGGTAATTTGCCAATAGATTTCCCTATATTCAATCCTCGTTTCCCATGCTCCTTCCCGACAGTCCTTAGGTATTTCTTCTCAAATGAAAATGAAAAATGTGTAGGAGGCTGATGACAGTTCTTAGAGTGCATATATGAGGCATTGTTTTCATCTTTTCTATTAATTGCATAAAGGCATTCTTATATTCTCTTTTTGAGCTTCCGCTCAGTCTTGCCCACGTAAAATGCCTCATATCTTTTACAGTGGGCTAAATATATGAGCCCCTTGCTATCACAACTGGAAAATGTACCTACCCAAATAAATCTATTCCTACTTGCTACATATGTAAATTCTGCATTAGCAAAAAAATGACATTGTGCACAGGTCCCACATCTAAAAGTACCTACCTTTCTTCTATCTTTAACCTTTGTACCATAAGCATTCTCTAAAATATCCTTAATGTTGTTGCCTTTCCTAAAAACAATTTTTAAGGGGTTCCTAAATATCACTTACAGATCAAAAAAGCCCACAAAGGCTTTCCAATTATTCAACACCACTTTTTAATAAGATCAGCATCATTGTTAAAATTCAAAACAAAAGCTCCATTATAAGTAGCATCATTCTTCTCTTTATTGGTAATTTTACCACTGTATGTTTGGTTAACCTCCTTAAATGTATCATTAGCATTTCCCAAAATAGGACTAAATCTATCACTTCTACCCTTCTTAACATCATCAATCACATCCTCCACCAATTGTTTAGGGTATAATCTATCCAGAAATAATTGCTTTATAAATTTCCATTCTACATTGAAATCCTCATTTGACATAATTCTGGATGCCCTAATAAACTGTCCTTTAACTATGCTTCTCTTTTGTTTATAAGTTTGAGCACTCGTATAGCACAGGTAGGAATTAGAAAAAGTAGCTTTACAGTATAAAACAGACTTAAAACCAAAATGTGCCTTTTTAAAATTGCTAACATCCAAGTAGTGAAGTACCTCCCTGGATGCATTATAAGTAAAATGTAAAAAGTTTGTAGTGGAGCCAAGATATTCCATAAATTCCATAAGTTTATCATATGTCCCAGTCCAAAAAATACAGATATATTCAAGGTACCTTCTATAATAACTCCAGTACCTTACATATTCTGAAATGAAAATGAATTTCCTTTCCTATGTGTGTAGAATGATGTTGGCATAAGCTGAGGTGCAACATGACACCATTGCCACTCTGGAAGTTTGTAAAATTCACCTCAAAAATATATAATTATTTTTAAGCACCAGGTCCATAAATCCCAAACATAAGCAGAATTCATTCCTTTCCAACCCTCCTTTCTCCCCCAAGGCTTCCTCAAACCAAGCAAGATCAATATCATGGGGAATAATGGCGAGTAAGTCAATAATGTCAACCATTACAAAAAATAAGTTCTTCATTATATAAGGTTATGGTCCTAAGGAAGTACCACGAGTCTTTTAAGACTCTGTCTCATCCTATCCGTACACTTTTATGTTTGTGGTCTAAAGGCTTTGCTAAATAATGGGTTTTAGGCCCAATAGCAGCCACTATTAGTCTAACAGGAGGATCCTCCATATTTTTATGAACCTTCGAGACTCCATATATAGAAGGAACTGTGGGGTTGTCCTTCTTAAGGAAATTGAAAGTATCCAAACCCATAAGTTCTTCAAGGACCATATCATTAAGTATAAGGTCAATGTTATTATAAGCTAACTTAATAGTACTAAGGGAGACACTCAAATACCTATTATCATTATTAAGGATCTCCATCATTTTCCCAATGTATAGCATTCTATCCAGAATAACAATACCTCCTCCCTTATCAGATTTTATCACACTAATATTCCGATCAAGTCTTAGTTGATCTAATAGCAATCTTTCATCATAAGGGAGGTTTGGTAAAATCCTATACTTCCCGGTCCTTTCCCTTAGTTCCTTCTCAAATATTTTTAAAAAATTTGAAGTTGAGGGTATAATGGGGGTTATAAGTACTTTTTTCTTTAATCTTTTCTCCATGCACCCACTACCACCATTGTCAGCAAATATCAAATCCAAATTATTTTTACTAATAAATAACTTTAAATCAATCAACACCTCACTTTTTCTACTTGGAATAAACCTAAGACCTTTCATAAATAGCTTAAATAAAATGGCATTAACCTCTAATCCACTGTAATTAAAAATATTAAAATTATTGTATGTAAACTTACAACCATCCTTATAAATAAAATCACTCTGCGAATTCAAAAAATCATCCACGTTATATCCATTTAAAATCTCTCACTTCCCTTAACCTTGAGCGTTCATGAATGATGAATTCATTATTATTCAGTTTAATCATTTTGTTGGAAAACTAACTTTAGGCATTCCCCCTTCAAAGTGCTCTGCTTAAGCTGTTGCCTCCTTTCAAGTATTTGAAGTTTGGATTATATTCATGGTAAACATTAGTATGTGTTCTTGGCTTGACTCTGTGTGTGTGTGTGTGTGTGTGTGTGTGTGTGTGCGTGTGTGTGTGTGTGTGTGTGTGTGTGTGTGTGTGTGTGTGTGTGTGTGTGTGTGTGTGTAAGTGAGTGAATGTTTTGCAGAAGTAAGCACATGCTCTCATAAATGGGTGACTAGCTGTCAAAAAAGTATGTCTGAACTCTTAGGAGACCTGATGATGACAGCGAGTACTGAAGAGGTAGCCTGTAAATGGTTCATCTCCCAGGCCACTGTTATAAACATTTCACCTCCCAAGCCCCTGCTTACACTTATCAAGGGTGTGCCATCCCCAATCTGGGCTAGTAATCAAGGAGCCTGAATCCTCACCACTGACATTGGAGAAGGACGTTCACTTGGAACAAAAATGGATACACACAGTATTTCCAGATGCAGCTCTCTGCATCAAGCACAATTTCTCTTAAGAACACACAGAGAACAAAGTCAGTCTGGGTGTTGAGTCCACTCTCAATCTCCAGATCTCCAATAAGACTCCTCACTGGCACAACTGTGGGGTTGAGTCTTTATCTGAGTGTTCAATCCAAGTCCTCCAACACCCTCTCTGTGAGACCATTGCTTCGTGTCCCTGCTCCAAACAACTGACACTCACACCCTTTGAGATTTGATTTTCACACACACACACACACACACACACACACACACACACGCATGCATGTGCACACACATATACACACACACCTGGGAAAGGCTGGCATAGATTTACTAGCAGTGCCCCCTTCTGCCCAGGCTATAAGGTTGGTACACCACCAGCAGACACTCCAAAGCCAACTACTCTAAGGCTCTTGCAAGGGTACCCAATTATACTGAGTGAAATTAAGATTAATACAAATGATAGCATTTTGACCAGTACAGTAAGGCTTTCAGGAGTGTGTACAGTAGTTAAACACAAACCAGCCAGCGATACAAACACAGTCAATTTAATAGTAAGCGCTTTCGAAGGAGTCAGTGCCCCAACTTCTTCAAAGAAAGACAATTAACTCAACATTTAAATATATAAACTGAACACTCAATTATTCAATTATCTAATGATTAGTTTTTACATCCACATTTCAACATTTAACTACTTAATTAATATTATATTCATACATTTCATCCCTATGTCATTAAATATCAAATGTTAATTAAAATATTTAAACTTCTATATGACTTTGACTTTGTTTAAACACATAACATTTTTATATATATAAAAAACATATTAAAATTGCATAAAAAATATGCCTACAAGTCTAAATGTTCTTAAAAATCTTTGGTGTAAACTTACAATCCTAGTGTTAAAGGATATTAGTTTTGTTGTGGATAGATGTATCTAAAGCTAACAATTTATCAGATTATTATTTTATTATTTACAGTTTTAATTATTTCATAATTTTAATGTTTTTATATATTTATATTTGTGCATATAGATAAACATGAATGTGCCTAGATTATTTACTAGCATGTAAGCCAATTCTACACTGACACGTATGGTTTATCTAGCCAGTGCTTTTAATTTTAAAATACTTTTAACTGATACATATTTGTTGAGGCCTGGCTGAATATGGGCAATAGTACGAATTTGCCACATCAATTCGCTTTCTTCCAGTTTGAGTTCCCAAGAGCCTCCCCTTACTTCACATTCCACTTGATATACAACTGCATACTGAAAACTATGCCCTGTGTTTTCAACAATATGCTTAGCTAGTGCATTAGTACTCACTTTTTTATTAATACAATATTGGTGCTCATAAATCCTCTGTTTAACCTTTCTCTCGGTTTTTCCAATATAGTATGACGGGCATACATCACAACAAGCCACATATATAACTTCTTTTGATTCACAATTAAATTTACCATTGATAGTGTATATCTTGTCCCTAATAGTTATTTTATTCCCTATCTTGACAAACTTACATTGTTGACAAAACCCACATTGCCTCATTCCGATAGCATCTTTACTTGTCTTACTTTTCTTTTCAAGTAGACATTTCAGGTTAGGGCCCCTTTTATATGTGAATCTAGGACTACTACCCAGAACTTTGTTCAGCCCATTATCTTCCGGTATAATGGCCCAGTTTTTTATCAAAATGTCCTTAATTATTTTGAAATCTAAAGAATATGTATACAAAAAACTAAGGCCCAAATTATAAGCTGTACCACCCACATTCACACTATTTTCGTCAGATGTGGTATTCCAGTTATTTACATAGCCTTTATGTAACAATGGCTTAAAATGTACTGTGGATCTTTTACAATTCACCTCATCTATAATGGTATCCAAGAAAGAATCTGGATAGCCCCTTTTCAAAAACATAGTTCTCAACAATTCACATTCAACCAAGTAGTCCCTATCTTCTGACACCATGCTAGCTGCCCTCACAATTTGTCCCTTTACGACAGCTTTCTTTTGATGGTAAGGGTAGCTACTTGAGAAATGTAAAAAAGAATTTGAATACATGGGCTTCCTGAATATGTTGGTTTTATACCTTTGGTTAACTCTATTCTTGGATAAATTAACATCCAAAAAGTCGATGCATTCCGTGCCTATCTGATAGGTGAATTCTAAGAAACTGATCATTTTTGTAATACTTTCAATAAAAGCTCATATACTATTTATTTCACCTTGCCAGATAAAACACATATCATCCTGGTACCTAGTGTACCATATCACATTGTTTTGAAATAAGGTGTTTTTAAACAACAGAGTTCTCTCCCATTGTGCCATTACACAATTTGCGAAACTCCCCCCGCAAGGTGAGCCCATCGCGACTCCTGTATTTTGAAAATATAATTGACCATTAAAGATCATATAATTATTAGACAAAACCACTTCTAAAAGTGTTTCCACCAGATATATGTCCCTTTCTTCTGATTTTTTTGTGGTCATATATTCTCTGACCCATTCTAACACCAAATTTTATGGGATTACCATATATAAATCTTTTACATCTACGGTAACAAATGTGTAGTTATCATTGTATTACAATTTATTGACATTGTCTAAAAAATTCCACGAGTCACGACATATTTGTGGCTCATCTTTAATGAGCGGTTTCAATATGCTGTCTATACGTTTAGCACAAGCGTATGTATCTACCATCCTCTATAGGTCTAAACGGGCGGTTAGTAAAATCTTTATGGAGTTTAGGAGAACCGAATAAGGAATGATAGGTGCTGGCATTGTTAAATATTGAAAAGCATCTATATGGATTGTCCCTTCTAAAAAGAGGTCATCAAGTGTGCTCCTAATCTTTCTGTATGCACCATTAACCTCTTTAATACTGACCTGCTTGTACACATTCGAAGACAAATATGTTTCCATTCTCCTATTATAATCAGTTTGATCATAAAGACCAACCCTCCACCTTTATCAGGCTTCATTACCCTGATGTTACACATGTTCAATAATTGGATAAAATCTATTTCGTTGGCAGTAATGTTCCTACTCTGCTTTCTATGAACCTGTGTCTTACTCAACATGCACATCAAATACGTTTTACACATTTTTTCAAACATTGCAAGGGTTTCATGCAGGGGCGGATTAAACAAGCTAGAAACTCTTACACTATTAGTTAATGAAGAATTTGAGCCCATTAAACAAGTAAGGTTTAGAATATGTACAAATAACTTTAAAGCTATGATTGTCCTGACAACATCGTCTCTCCTATCGGCTACAAATGTTAGGCCCTTTGCAAACAATTCAACCATATCATGTTCAATGTTCAAATCAGTATAATTTAATATTTTAAAGTCTCCTTCAGAACTCACAACAATTTCTAGTCCATCTTTTGGAGCCTCAGCTATCTCCTTCTCCGATTCTGATGGTTCTTTCTCTGCCCTTGGTTCCTGAGGTTGTTCGAATTGTTGCGTTGGTTGCCACGACCTCCCTGAAAATCCTGTCAGTTGTTTCTATTGCCATTATCGTCATTTGTTACCCCAGACTGTTGTCAGTCATCCAAATGTTGCACATTATTTGATTGCTGGTTGTTTTTCATTAATCATACTGGTGGTGCCTGCGTTGCTATCTCCTCGCCCTCTGCACTAGATTCACTCCCCTCTATGTTCACGTCGTCCTCGTCATCACGTTGATCAAGTACACATTGTGGATTGCTTGAAGTTTGAAAAATCCTTGGGGGAGACGGATAAGCTTTATTATTTGAATATTCATTTAAATCTCTGTTGATTTTCTTTTTCTTAGTTAAAGTTAATTTTTCTAGAATGGCGTCTATGCTAGTAAAAATTCTAGCATACTCATATCTATAGCTAGGAAACTCAATGTCAGCATTAATGGAGTGTTCCATTATTTCTAGCTCAGATTTGTACAAATCTATTTCTGAACTGTATTGTTTAATTAATACCTGTAAAAATTCCATTCCTTGCTTATTGAAGAGGTTTAATAGTTCACTGTGAAAATTTAAATTCTCCACTATCCCAGCGGGATAGCACCACTGGCGCAGCCCTCTAGGGATGATCTTTTTATTAATACACTCCTGCAAGTATGTCACTTCCAGCTGCAATTTGCGGCATTTGAACAGTTTCCAATCAAATTCATTGAGTAAGTTGCTGATAAGTGGGTACAGTGTCATTGAATAAATATAAGTACTCAGAAAGATTAAAATATTCTCTAAAGGACCATCCACAATGAATAGTTTAAACACATTTAATAATAAATAATAAAGGAGCATGAAAATACTATTTACAATACCAGAGTTTCAATCACAGGAAGTAGTAAAAATAACAGAAATGGACAGGTTCACACAGTTATAGAAAAACAATACCTAACTAATCTCACTATATTTTCCTGATTGATCTAAATAATTGTTATTCCCTGGTTAATTACTAGAACAAGGCAAGATGAAGTAGGTGAGTTATCCTTCTTTGTCAGGTTCCAAAAACAGAATGCCATGAGGCTTCAGTCTCACCTAGTATTAAAATATAATTTTTAGTGATGGATTACAGAATGGCATCACATACAACTGGTCATCTGACTTATGGTTCCCATGCTGCCCCCTTGGCTAGAAGCTGTCAGGATTTAGCACATATGTGCCAATAATACACATACACAGAGCCTTGCTAACATCTACTGCAGCTCCTGGAAGTCATAAAACAATTTCAAGCCTTCATCCTTCCAGAGTAGCAATTAGTTCACCTCAAAAACAATGCAGAAAGCTTCCTAGTACAGACTTTTTGTCTCTGGCTGCATTGAAAACTGTAAGATACAATCTCTATGCCTAAATTAAGTAATTTAAGTTCTTACTATTTTTCAAAGTCAGGTGGATTGAGATTAGCCTCTTCTCTTCCAGTATCATGTGTTACAATATATAGATTTCAATAGTTGCAATAATGCATGTACATTTCTTCCTCTGTCCAGCAGGACACACTGTTGATACATTTTTAACACAAATAACTTTACAAATACATTTTTCAACACAAGCATCTGTACAGGTCAGTTTGAGATACAAATGACATAATTGTTTATCAAACCCCAGCTAGCTGTACTGGCAAATGTTATGCATCCACTGCCCTACTTCTCCTAGCATAGCCGGCAATGCCTCAATCACAGAGAGTACCAGAACTTGTCAGAGATTTGGGATGCATGGCTAAGCTTAAAAAAGGCCCTTGTGGTCATTAGCCTAGTAAATACCTGTGAACCTATAAACCTGTGAACCAGTAATACCTCGTCTGTGATCATGAGAATGTGGTTAGTATATGGGGAGTGTAATACTGCTAAAGAAACTGGGGAAAAGGGTGACTTCTATGTAGCCAGATGAGCAAGACTGCATAAGAAGGGTGTACAGGCACCACACATGGGTATAAGTGAACCCATGGGGGCAGTCTAACTATTCACATCAGGATGCACAGGCAAAGGGAAAATATTGATTCAAGTACACAACAATGTCCTGAAGTAAAATGTTTCCAGTATAGGGCATGTGCAGTCTAAATATCCATAGTAACAGACTGGGGAACAACTATATGATGGAGCTTTTTAAAGTTTCCACAAAGTTGTGGCAGGTTGTATTGAAAGTGCAAATGCTTTAAATTATCACAAGAGCTTGTAACCTATCCTGACACAAAAGCCATTGCTACAAGAGATGTTGTATCATACACAACTATGGTTAAGTCTGCAGTTACTAAATAAATATGTTATTTGCCTGGGCAGTCAGTGCTGGTTAGGGTCACTGAAAGGATACTAGCCATCATTAATATGAATGGTTTTTCCCTCTTTTAATTTATCCAAGTCTTTTGGGTTTCTGATACCATGGTGGGAATGGGCCCCATTCCTAAGTCAAAGTATGATTAAAATTCATGAAACTTGTATTGTTTCAATCATTGATGTTAGCCAGAAGTGCTCTTCACAGCATCCACAGTGTGCCCAGTAATGACTCCTTCTGCAATTCACACAGTTACATATATCAGTAACATATATAAGTATGATTGTAAATTCTTTTTTATAAGACCCGTTGCTCCTATTACTACTACTACCAATACTACTACTACTACTACTACTACTACTACTGCTACTGCTGCTAGAACTGTCTGAGTATCCTTCTTCCACATTGCCCTTGTTTCTGCCTGCAAATCCTGGTATGTACTAGCCATCATTAATTTGAATGGTAATGAGGACAGGGAGATGAACAGGTAGATGTTCCTAATGATATCCCGGCAGATGATCTAGTAGGTAATGACTCTGGTAATACTATGATGTTATATGGTCCTATCTCACCGTAATTCTTGCTGGATGCTCTGACTCGGCCGATACTAAAGCTTGAGAGCTTTTACTGGCTTGAGGCTAGTCCCTATCCCATGGTGCCTCATGGCAATTCCCTAGATCTCGTTTGCTGTAAAACCTTCGAGGTTGTGTCTTACTGGCTCGTTGGCTAAGTAAAACTTTACTTACTAAATTTAGTCTTTTTCCTACTTTTTTCTATCCATTTTTATATATATATATATATATTTAGAAGTTATGTACCTACCATAAAGTTCCATGTTAGTTGTCTTCTCTCGCCTTCTTTCTTGCTGGATGGGTTCGGAGCCGATCCTCGGCTCCGACTCGGCACTTGCTAAGCTCAAGAGTCACTTCCACCAGCTCAAGGAAGCCCCATATCCCATGATGCAAGGCGGTGATTACCCAAATCTCATTTGGTAGCTAGAGTGAACAAAAAATGACTACTATCTTCCCCCAAGGGAAGAAGAACAACTAGCCTGAGAAAAAACTGTAAGGGGAACCCAGGTAACTAAGTGCAGAGCTAACTGGTGTTCAAGGTAGAAATCTCCCAGAGAAGAAGATAGTTCAAGGTCTGTCCAGGCTAGGGGGACAGGAGGGAGGGATGCAAGAAAGAAGGCGAGAGAAGACAACTAACATGGAACGTTATGGTAGGTACATAACTTCTAAATGTTAAGTTGTCAATCTCGCCTTCATTCTTGCTGGATGGGACCGCGTCCCTAGCACCTCTATCCTGGGTGGTTCAATGGAACAGACTCTTGAGAACTGTGGAACCAAAACTCGCCCTGTCCCTGGAGGCCAAATCCAATTTGTAATGTGAGACGAAGGTATGAGGAGTGGCCCAAGAGGCTGCTGCACAAATAGTGTCTAAGGGTAGTCTAGCCTGAAAGGCTGTAGATGTGGCTAGGCCTCTGGTAGAATGTGCTTTTGGTATTGAGATCAGCTGTTTGCCCCTAAGCTGATAAATGTAAGAAATAGTGGAAGACAGCCATCTGGATAAGGTCACCTTAGAAACAGGGAGACCTTTTTTATTTTCAGCATAAGAAAGAAAAAGCTGGTCAGACTTTCTATATTGCTTTGACCTGTCCAAGTAATATCTCAGATGGCGATGAACATCTAGGCAATGCAATTTTTGTTCCGCTCTGTCACAATAATTGGGAAAAAATACTGGAAGGTCAATAGATTGGTTTAAATTTGTCTTAGAAGCAACCTTGGGCAAAAAAGATGGAATAGTTTTAAAAGATACTCTGTCCTTGTGGAAGACCAAGTACGGGGGACGAACACAGAGAGCATGAAGTTCAGACACCCTTCTAGCCGAAGTAATAGCGACCAGAAAGAGTGTCTTCCAAGAGAGAAATTTTAACGAGCATGTAGCAGCCGGTTCAAAAGGGGGAAGTATTAAGGATGCC
Source organism: Protopterus annectens (assembly GCF_019279795.1). Classification (NCBI taxonomy): domain Eukaryota; kingdom Metazoa; phylum Chordata; order Ceratodontiformes; family Protopteridae; genus Protopterus; species Protopterus annectens. Next base: position 1,497,201,263 of record NC_056733.1, on the reverse strand, counting down.
AGCACTAAATTTAGATCCCACTGTGGTGGAGGATCCCTAACAGGGGTTTTAAGTAGGAAGATCCCTCTGAGAAAGGCTTTGCAAAGTTTGTGAGACATAATGTTCTGGTCTGCAAATCCGACATGAAAATTCGAGATTGCTGCCAGTTGGACTTTAACTGTGGAAGAAGAAGAACCAGAGTAAAAAATTTCAGCTAGGAAGTCCAAAACTGACTGAATAGGGGCAGTAAAGGGATCTATGTTCTTAGACCTTGCCCAAAAGGAAAAACGTTGCCATTTGCTAGCGTAAATCCTTCTGGTAGAGGGCTTTAGAGAAGCTACTATGATATCCCTAATGGGATTAGAGATCATAGGAAGCCTGGCTAAGGAAGGAAGTGGAGCAACCAACCAGTGAGGTTGAGGGAACGAATGGACCGGTGCAGTTGACCCGACTGGTGGGTAAAAAGATCTGGAACTGGGTCCAGATGCCAAGGCTGCACTAAGCGATGTCGATGAAGGAACAGGAACCAAATTTGTCGAGGCCAGTAAGGAGCAATGAGAATCAATTTGGCTCTCAAGTTGGTAGCTTTCTGAAGCACTTGAGGAATCAACAGAAAAGGGGGAAAAGCATAAAGAAGTCCCCGGGGCCAATCCTGGGTTAAAGCGTCTCTGGGGGGATGGCCTGGAAGTGGAAAGAGAGAGAAGAAATCTGGGCATTTGCTGTTTTGGGGTGTAGCAAAAAGGTCACAGCAAGGAGGGCCCCACTTCTGAAAAATCTCTTCCACTACCGATTGTTTGAGAGACCACTCGTGAGGCATGAGTATAGCTCTGCTCAACCTGTCCGCTATGATGTTGGTTTTCCCGGGGATATGTGTTGCTATCAGAAACCGCTGAGAGGAGATCGCCCATTGCCAAAGTCTGAGAGCTTCTCAACACAAAGGATAGGACTTGGTCCTGCCCTGTTTGTTGATATATCATACTACGGACATGTTGTCCGTGTGAACTGCGATAGTTCCTAAAGGAAGAAAGTCATTGAGGGCTTGCAACATTAAAAGCACTGCTCTCATCTCTAGGACATTTATGTGCAGGTGGTATTCGAATGGTTGCCACATACCATGGACCATCCTGCCCTGATAATGCCCCCCCACCTGATCAGAGAGGCATCCGAAGTGACCGTGGCGACCGGGGCCGGGGGTACAAATGGTCTGCCCTGATGGACTAGGGGGGAAGAAATCCACCAGGATAGGTGGCTCTTGCAGGTCTGTGTGACAAGGATCTTGTGACGCATGGGCAACTGCTGGAAGGACCATTGGGTAAACAACATCCACTGTAGGAGACGCATGTAAAAGCGTGCCAGAGGAAGAAGTGTGATGGCAGCTGCCATTAGGCCTAACACTTTCAGGACCAACCTGGCTTGTACCTTTTTGCTGAATAGGATGATCCGAACATGATTTTGGATATCCAGGATTCTTTGATTTGTTAGATTTGCTGACATCTGCGTAGTGTCTAGATCTGCGCCTATAAAGGTAATAGATTGGCAAGGCAATAAGGAAGACTTTTCGAAGTTGACAGAAATCCCTAACTGGCTGCAGAGACGTAGAGTGTAATCCCTGGCCCAGAGAAGTTGATGCCTGGTGGTGGCTGTGAGGAGCCAGTCGTCTAGGTATGGAAACACCTGGAATCCCTGACGTCTCAGGTGAGCCGTGACCACTGCCATGCATTTGGTGAACACTCTGGGGGCTGTGGTGAGACCAAAGGGCAGGGCTCTGAATTGAAAATGACTGGTCCCCAGCCGAAAGCGGAGAAACCTTCTGGAGCATCTGTGGATTTTTATGTGATAGTACACATCCTGAAGGTCTATAGAGCACATCCAGTTGTCTTTGCCCAGAAAGGGCAAAATCGATTGAAGTGTGACCATCCGAAATCTCGTCTTTCTGACAGACTTGTTTAGTCTGCTGAGGTCTAATATTGGTCTCCAGTCTCCCATCTTTTTGGGGACCAAAAAGAACCTTGAGTAGATTCCGGATTCTAAATGGCCTGCTGGAACTGGCTGGATGGCCCTTTTCTCTAGAAGTTTCGAAACCTCTAGCTTTGCAATTTCCCTTAGACCGGGTGGAATGTCTGGAAGGGATCCTTTTTGAGGGAAGGGTCTTTTCTCGAAAGGTATTCTGTAACCCTCAGGTATGATCGACTCTACCCATTTGTCTTGAGAAAGGGAAAGCCAGGCTTCTGGGTACAGTGACAATCTCCCCCCGACTGCCTCCAAGGGTGGGCAGTCGGGCAACACCTCAGGAATGCTGGAAGGGCTTGTCAGAGAGAGGCTCTCTGCTGCCCTGGTTCTGCGGACCCCCTCTGCCCCTAGGGTGGCGTCTGTTGTTATTACCCCCTCTGCCTCTGGGGGTAAACTGACCACGTGCGTCAGGCGTGACTCCTTGAGATTTTCGGAACCACATTTTCCTTCCCTTCTGACCTTTGGGGTAAGGTCTTGAAGGGGTGGAGAAATGGACTCCTACGGCAGAAAGAGTCTTGCCATCTTGCTCGCACCTGGTCAAAGTGTCCTTCACCTGAGGTCCAAACAAAGTTGTCCCATCGAAGGGAGAGTTTGTGAAGGACGCCTTAAAGGGGTCTGCAAAATTGCAAAGTCGCATCCAGGACTGACGTCTGAGAGCCACTCCTGTGCCTGCAGCTCTACTGGCTCCATCGACTGCATAAGAAATGAGCCGCATGGAGGAGTTAGTTATGGAATTTAGGATTCCCAGCTGAGAGGCAATCTTCTCTTGAGCCCCAGCAGCTGATGGATCCTGTACCACCTCACCCAATTCCTTGAGGATATCTCTTTGAAGTCGGGTGAAGTGACATAGATAATTCAGCGAACGCATAGCAAAGGTCACTGAGGAAAACATCCACTTACCATACCTGTCCATGGTCCTAGACTCCTTGTTAGGAGGATGGACCGGTACGGAAGGATCTGCAAGTTCCTTTTTGGTGGCGGCTGCCACCACTATGGCATCAACCGGGACAGCTTTGGTGAGAAACTGTTTTTCAGTGGGGGCCGTGATAAATTTAGAAGGCCTCCTGGGGACTGGTTCCACAGAATCAGGAGATGCCCACGCCTTTCGAGCTATCACGTCCATGAGGGGGTCGAAAGGCGGAGACACCCAGGAGGTGGAGGGTCGAGATCCAAAAGCCTCCAGGTATACCGACTCATCCTCGGAAGGGTTAATGGAAGGCCAGTTCCCCCTCTGTTTGAGGAGTTCAAGAATGTCTGAAAAGGAGACATCCTCAGAGGGGGATCTTGGGGACCCCTCCGACTCATCTAGGTCGGTATCTGATGTTGTAGACTCAGGGGAGTCTAAATGCTTCTTCTTGCAGGTCCTCTTACGCGGGGGTTCCCCTGAAGGATCAGGAGAAACCTCAGAAGAGGAAGGTATTCCCAATGGTGAAACCTGGGGCGATGGATCTCTGGGTCCGGGAGCAAGAGAGTGGGAAGAGATATCTACAGGCACTGAAGTGGGAGGAGCTAAAGGGACCAACTGCTGACTGAGCTCAGGGGCCAGTACACTCCTCATCACCTCAAAGGCTCCCCTCCCGGGGAGGACCGAGAGCTCCCGCTCCGAGGAAACAGGAATCCCCGGCCCCACCGAAAGGGAAGGCTCCGAAGCAGATGTCGGTGCCGAGCTTACCAAAGCCGAAGCCCCAAGGGGGAGAATGGGGTCGGACAAGGCTCCGATGCCACTCGCCCCCTCGGAGCCTACAAGGGAAGCCCGATGACCAGATCCCTCCAAGGAAGGTCTCAAGGAGGAGATAGGAGTCGAAGACGACGGAGCCGAAAGGAGAGGTATCGGCTCCGAAGCACCAACAGTCACAGTTCCAATAAGCTCTGGCTCCAAGCTCTAAAGGAGAGTCAAAGGAGGAATTTCTGGAGGGTGTGAAATAGCGGTCGTCTGCTGAGATGGGCTATGAAGCATCTGGGCCAGTGCCTGTGATTTCAGCAGTCTACTCACCACTCTCTCCAAGTCATGGTCTGAGAGTCTGTAAGACCTTGAGGATCGGCTCCGATGGCTCCGCTCCAAAAGTAAAGGAGAGGATGGAGCCAAATGAATAGATTCCAGTGATGGAGATATGGATCTCTTTCTCGATGGAGCCATCGGAGCCGAAGAACCTTCGGTTCCAGTTGGAGCCGACAACTTGTCGGCTCCGAGCTGAGTCATAGATGTGTCGGCTCCAGCCGGAGCCGACACAGGTGTTGAAGCAAGAGTATCGGCGCCAATCGGCGCCGATACCGAACCTTCAGAGAAGGAAGGATCGACTCCAGCTGGAGCCGATCTCGACTCCGAGGGAGTCGGATCCAAGGCCGAAGGCTTGGACACTGAAGCCTGGGCCTTGGGAGGCTTTGAGGGCTTCCCTGAGCCGAACTTAGCCGGGGAGCTCTCAGGCTTTAATAAGCTCCTGAGAATGAGTTTATTTCTACGTTCCTGCAGGACTCTCTGGCTGAAGAAGTGACAAATAGCACAGGAGTCCTGCAGGTGTAGAGGTCCCAGGCAGTAAATATAAGAAGTGTGACCATCTGTCAGAGACATCTTCTGACAGCACAAGTCACACTTCTTGAAGCCTGAGACCCTAGCTTCTTTGGACATTATTGAGTGCCTACACACACACACACTACACACTCAGTCGAAAAAATTAAACTAGTTTAATTAAACCAAATACAGGGAAAAAACTACACAGACACACACAACAAACCCTGACAGGAAAAATATAGGAGGGGTAAAGACCTAAGGCCTGACTAACAAAAAAAATAAATAAAGGGAACGGGACACTAAAGGGAATGGAGCTAGTGAATCGAGGAATTAACTAAGTAATATATATATAAAAATAAGGTAATGGGGTGGGCTAAAATCTTAGAAAAAGGTAGAGAAAAATTCACTTACCAGGAGCTGGTAAAAAAGTTACCTCATGAGCGAAGCGGCAAACGAGATCTGGGTAATCACCACCTTGCATCATGGGATATGGGGCTGCCTCGAGCTGGTGGAAGTGACTCTTGAGCTTAGCAAGTGCCGAGTCGGAGCCGAGGATCGGCTCCGAACCCATCCAGCAAGAATGAAGGCGAGATTGACAACTTAACATATATAGAGTTTTTGTCTATTGTGTGACTGTTTTGAAAGTTTCTGACCCCTACTTCCCCCCATAGGACTGTATGGCCCATTTAAGTTAGAGGGCCTTCCTCCCTGTGTGTATGGCTGTTTATAAAAAAAAAAAAAAGGTTATCTTCTTCTTAATCTCTCTTTATTATTGTAGTTAATCTTTAGTCTTGTTATCTAGCTTATCTTTCCTGATAATCAAAATGTCAAAAGATAAAGATAGGGAGCAAAAAGATCATCACCCTTTGGGGTTTAAAAAGTGTAATAGGTGTGCGCAGAAAATGTCTCTCACAGACAGCCACATCAGTTGTGTGTATTGCCTTGGTGAAGCCCATTTGCAGGAACCCTGCACATTTTGTCACGCATTTAGCACTAGAGTTTTAAATGAAAGAAAGAGGAAACTCATTGATAGGGGTCTCATGACCAGTTCCTTCCAGGAACAGCTGAGACTTGGTCAGGCAGCTCCAAAATCCTCTAAGACAAATTCTTCAGCACCGACTTATGAGCCAACTAAAAAGACTAAAGCGTCGGAGCCAAGAAGTTCTGGTTCTGACTCAGCTTCATCCATTTCAGTGCCATCAGTCTCCTCGGCTTAGAGACAACCTTCAGTACCAAAAATTTTACCTGAAATCGAGGTTGTGTCTCCCACTTTGAGATCTCCTATTTTGGAGAGAAGGAGATCTCCTTCTATCTCACCATATCCTCCAGGACTCTATCTGATGAGGACATTGAGCAGGTGGTGAAGAGGTTGCTTTCAGATGCAGCCCTGGCAAGAAAATTGGCCCCTCCTGACCCAAAGGTTTCGGAGCCAACCCCCTTACTGACAACTGTTCCTCCTCTGACTGCTTCACTCTCGGAGCCTATTACTTCAGGTTCCTCTGTCTTGGACCCATCGGCTCCAGGGATTCAACCTGCTTCCTTGGAGCCAATTACTCTATCCTCTATGGCTCAGTCTGGAGCTGAGGGATCTGGGAGCCAACACTCTTATGTCAACTCCGATGGGGACAGTCACCCTGGGTTCTCGTCGGAACTGATGCTCCCTCTCAGAGCCTCGGCTCGACTCAGCTCGTCTCCCGCTTCTGCTTCTTAGCCATTCCCCCTTGCTAGGAGTCAACCATCCATCCCCTCGGAGCAGAGGTCTTCTTTGGAGTGAGGGGGGAAGGCTTTCAAAGCTATAGAGAAGGCTTTATCCTCTGCTAAAGCCATTCCATTGGAACCGGTGTCCCACCAGCAGCAGGCAGCAACCTCTTCCCCCCTGCCACCTCCACAGCGTAAGGAGCCAGAAGCCCAAGTAGCTCCCATTTGAGGTGCCCCATCTTCTGAGACCTCCCCAGATTATCCCACTGGAAAGCTCTCTCAGAAGAGACTGTGTAAGAGGAAGCATGTCAACTCAGCTGAGTCTGTCATCTCAGACACTGGTTTAGAGGATTCAGAAGGGTCCCTTAGATCCCCCTCTGAGGATGTCTCCTTTTCTGACATCTTTGAAATCTTTAGACAAAGGGGTGATTTGAAGACCTCTAACCCTAATCAGGATGAATCAGTGTATCTTGAGGCCTTTGGTTCCTGACCTTCCACCTCCTGGGTGACACCACCTTATGATCAACTTTTGGGGGTCATATTGTGAAAAGCCTGGACCTCTCCAGATTCAGTAGAGCTCGTCCCGAGGAGGCCAAATAAGTTCATGACAGCACCTTAGGACAAGACTTTTCTTAGTAAGGGACTTCCCATTGATGCTATGGTGGTAGCAGAGGCCACCAAGAAGGAGTTATCCAAGACATCTTCTAATATCCATCCTCCTAACAAGGAGTCCAGGACGATGGATAGGTTCGGGAAGAGTACTTTTTCTTCAATGGCATTTACACTAAGATCGCTGAATTACCTTACTCATTTTACTCGTCTACAGAGGGATCTCCTGAAAGAGTTAGGAGACATCTTCCAGGGTTCAGTAGCTCCGGGTTCCATGGTTAAGGTTTCTACGCAGCTCTCCACCCTTATTTCCATAGCTAATTCCTCCATGAGGCTGATCTCATACGGGGCAGATGGAGTAAGTAGGGCAGCCGCAGCAGGAATATCCCTCAGGAGACATTCATGGATGCATCTTTGTAATTTTACGGAGTCCTTCAAGTCTTCCTTCACTAACCTCCCCTTTGATGGTTCATCTCTTTTTGGACCTTTGACTAGGTGCGAGCAGGAAGGGAAAACCTTATCTGCCATCAGAGTCTGTTTCTCTCTCCTGTCTAGACCCTATCCCAAGGATAATACAGGAGGGAAAATGTGGTTCCGTAAATCTCAAAAAGGTTTCCCTCAGGCACAAGGTCAACCCTCCCCCAGAGGCAGAGGGGGGGGGGTATAATGGAAGATGCCACTCTCGCAGAAGAGGAGGTCCGCAGCATCAGGGAGACAGAGAAACTTTCTCTGATCGACCCTTCCATCACCCCTGAGGGGTTGCCTGACTGTCTGTCTCTGGAGGCAGTCAGGGGTCATCTATTGCTGTAGCCAAGTGCCTGGCTAAACATTCCCAAGATCATTGGGTACACACCATAATATCCAGAGGTTACTTGATCCCCTTTGTTTCCAAACCCCCAACTAACTGGTCTCTACCAGATGTACCCCCCCATCCAACTAGACCGTGCAACATTAGAGGTCATCTCATTGCTGCAAAAAAGAGTCATCCAAGAAGTCCCCACAGAGCAAGTGGGATCCGGAACTTACTCTCGATTCTTTTTAGTTCCAAAAAAAAACGGGGACTAGAGATCAATTCTAGATCTCAGCAGGCTCAACAAGCATGTAAAGAAATCGAACTTCTGAATGGTCACTCTGCAGTTGACATTTCCCTTTATCAGGAAAGACAACTGGATGTGCTCAATCAATCTCCAGGACGAGTACTACCACATCAAAATGGACAAGTGCTCCAGGAGACACTTACGCATCCGGCTGGGAGCCAGTCATTTTCAGTTCGGAACATTGCCCTTTGGTCTCACTACAGACCCCAGAGTGTTTACCAAATGCATTGCAGTAGCAACGGCTCACCTGAGATGTCAAGGATTCCAGGTGTTTCCTTATCTAGACGACTGGCTTCTCACTGCTACCACCAAGCATCAACTCATCAGAACCAGGGATGAGACTCTATCCTTGTGCGCCAGTCTAGGCATCACTGTCAACCTAAAAAGGTCAGTCTTATCTCCCTCGCCTCACATTGTATATTTAGGCTCAGAAATAGACACAACCACCATGTCAGTAAGGCTAACACTGGAAAGAGTAGAGTCTCTATGCAGTCAAGTCAGATCCTTGCTAAACAAACAAAAAGTTCAGGCCAGAGTAGTCCTTCAAGTCCTAGGGACTATGGCTTCCACCATCCTATTAGTTCCTCTTGCTTGCCTACACATGAGGATACTCCAGTGGCTGCTATTTACTCAATGGTTGATGCAAGACCTTCCATTGTCTCCCCAGATTTTGATAACAAATGCATGCAAAAAGGATCTGACATGGTGGTTGCACACAGAACAACTTATCCTAGGTCATCCACTTGTTCCTCCCCAAGAGAAAGCAGTTTTGACCACGGACACTTCCCAGATAGGGTGGGGGGGACATTATCTGGGAATGACAGTCCAAGGTACTTGGCAGAATCATGAGAACCACTTGCACATCAATGTTCTGGAGATGAGAGCGGTGCTGTATGTGTTGCAAGCACTTCACAGCTCCCTTCCCACCAGGACGATTGTGATCCAGTCAGACAACATCTGTCGTGTGGTATATAAACATGCAAGGGGGAACCAAGTCTTACCCACTTTGCAGAGAAGCCTTAAGAGTTTGGAAATGGGAGATGGGCACTCAACACTTCCTGAAAGCAATGCACATCCTGGGGAAATCAAACATAATAGCAGACAAACTCAGCTGAGCATTTCTGATGCCTCACGAGTGGTCCCTGAATCCAATGGTTGCGAAAGAGATCTTTCACAGATGGGGCCAGCCTTGCTGCAACCTATTTGTCACTCACCTGAACACCAAATGCAGCAGCTACTTTGCCCTCATTCCCCATCCAGGGATATCACCCAGGGATGCTCTAGTTCACAATTGGCCCCCGGAACTTCTTTATGCCTTTCCTCCTTTTCCACTCATCCCAAAGGTAATACAGAAAGCAAGACAGTTGAGGAGTTCCTTGATCCTCATTGCTCCTTACTGGCCTTGTCAAGTTTGTTTTCCCTTCCTGTGGTCCTACCTTTTGGAGGAACCATGGATTCTGGACCCATCTCCAGATCTCCTGATTCATCAATTGGGACAGTTCCACCCCACTATCCACACCCTCAAATTGACAGCATGGCTACTCCAGTTCCATGAATAGCCAGGTGTATTCTCCTATCCCTTGCGGTCAAACACATTCTAATTTCATCCCATAAACCTTCCACTCAGAAACTATATTCCAGCAAATGGAAAAGGTTTTCTTTTTGGGCTACGAACCGGGGCTTAGATCCATAAATGGCTCCTATAGAATCTATCTTATCCTTCCTAGTGTCAATTTTTCATGAAGGAGTGGCAGACACTAGTTAAGAGTTCAGTTAGCTGCCATTTCCAATTTCCATTTTGGCTTCATGAGAAATCCAATCATGCAGCACTCCTTGTGTAAAACTTTCTTAAAAGGAGTTCTTCTTCTCAAGCCTCCAATCAAACAACCATTAGAACCCTAGAACTTAAACTTAGTCCTCTCATCTTTGATGTCTGCACCCTTTTTGCCATCCTCGTCATCAGCCCTAAAATTGTTGTCATGGAAAACACTATTCTTAGTAGCCATAACATCTGCTAGGAGAGTCTCAGAACTGCAAGCTCTAACTATTCGACCTCCTTACATTATTTTTCACAAGGATAGAGTCTCTCTCAGGACAAACCCTTCCTTTCTTCCCAAGGTATGCTCAGAGCACAATCTGAATACTTCTATTGAGCTACCTGTGTTTTTTTCAAACCACTCTAATAAGTCAGAGTATAGACTACACCAGTTAGATGTTAACAGAATTCTCAGGTTTTAGCTAGATAGGACTAAAGAATTCAGAAAATCAGATCAACTTTTGTTTCCTTTTCTGACAAGAAGAAGGGCTTGCCTGTTTCTAAGGTTACTCTTTCATAATGGCTTTTGGATTGCATATCCTTTTCTTATCAACAAGCTGGCAAACAATTACCCATCGAAGTTAAAGGTCATTCTACTAGAGCTGTAGCTACTTCATGTGCCTTTAGATCTAGGCTCCCAATTGATACTATTTGCGCAGCAGCTACTTGGGCAAGACCACATACTTTTGTCACTCATTACAAATTGGATTTGGCCTCCTGGGACAGGTCTTCCTTTGGGTCCACTGTGCTGAAGAGTCTCTTTGCTTGAGCCACCCGGGATATAGGTGCTAGGGACGCTGTCCCATCCAGCAAGAATTGTGGCTAGATAGGTCTACATAACATAAAGAAGTTATGTAATTACCATAACGTTCCATGTTTGTAGTCCATCTCACCTACATTCTTGTGTCCCTCCCTCCAACCCCCTTTCTGTTTCCTGGGGGATCTGGTGGTCTATTCTGGTGCTGCCTGACCTGGTCCTTTTTTGTTGTCCACCTGGCATGGATTATATTTTCAAAATCCTTTGTCTGCGTTTATGCAGCTCTCATACTGGTCTCTCATACATATTTATTGCTTTCTTGCCAACTAGTTCTGGGGAATTGCCTTGAGGCACCATGGGATAGGGGCTAGCCTCAAGACAGTGAAAGCTCTCGAGCTTTAGTATCGGCCGAGTCAGAGCCGAACACTGACTCCGAACCCATCCAGCAAGAGTGTAATCGAGATGGACTATAAACATGGAACATTATGGTAATACGTAACTTCTTTTTTTGTGTACATTACATCCATCTAAGCATGGAGAGAATCACGTGGGACTTCAGTTAGAAGGATAGCTGTAGTGGATTACAAAGCAGGGAGTTTAGGCATACACTGCTCTTGGATGTACTTTACAAAACTTGAAGGAGTCTGTATACTGAGAAAAAGAGGTTGTTGTACAGAAAGTGAACCTCTAAAGAGGGGCCAGAGGGAGAAGTGATACAGAAGATGATAGCCCCAGGGGTCAGTCATCAGGTACTTCTAGACTTAGCCCATAATATTACCTTTTCAGGTCATAACAGCATAAATAAAAAAGTATGCTAAACTCTTACCACCCAAGGTGTAAAAGATTTCTATGGGTACAACAAAGCTTATCAACATTGTCAAACAGTTGTTAAGGCATGGGATAAAGCCAGGCGTACCAAGTTGGTGAGACACTCTGCAGGTACAGGTACCTAACAGATTGTGAGAAAGGCTGGGCTATCTATCAGAGTAAGGAGATGTCAAATGAAAATGGTAAATGTTCTACCCCCTAGTAGAAACACAGACAGTCTTTTGAAGTAAGAATCTTTAAGTGAGCATAGCATGAGATGTACCTTTTACCTCAGACCTCTTTTCTTGATGGTTTCTCAGCAAAACATGCTTGAGTTTAGAAAGGAGGGAGATATGTGAAAAACCCTGTAATGAACTGAGAACATGTTACATTTCTTTCATAGAAAAATGTATAAAAAATGAAGTAATCGGTGTCAAAAATAATAATGATTATTTAAATGATAAGAATAAAAGAAGGTGCTTTGTACTAGCATGTTCAGCAAATTATAAATCATGAAATCAAATGTTTAAAATATATATTTGTATAGTTATAATATAATGTATAATTGCATTTGTCACTGTGACGCTATGCAGCAGTAGCATTGTTGCCTCACAGCAAGAGGTTATCCCGTTCGATTCTCAGCTGGAGTGCAGGAAGTGCCTTCTGTGTGGAGTCTGCATGTCCTCCCATGATTGGGTGGGCGTTCGAAAGACATGCGTAAATGGGTGTGCCTTCATTGAAGGTTAAACGTCGAGCTGGCACCTCTGTGTTCGTGAAAATCTACTGCCAATCATTGGCGGACTGGAGTTCTGCTGTGGTGACCCCTAACCAGGAAAAGCCGAAAGACAACAACAACTGTGACACTATGCTACACTTTCTAAATTAAACTAAACCTTACTCATGACTGTGCAAAAGTGTATAGCGTTGAAAGAGTGCTGCTTGTAGATACTAGCGAGGTTACATGATAATGATGAGGCATTATACTTGGGTGTAGAAGCTGGGAATATCTCTCTCCTCAGCTCTTGAAGCATGCAACTATAGAAACAGGAAAGTATAATCTACATTCAAACTAAAACCACAAGAAATTACATTTGACGACTCATAAACAGAGAGATTATTCATTCAAATTTCTCAGTTAAATCTGTGAAAATGACGTCAACTGAACAAAAAATGCAAAGGACTGTTTTTTTATTCAGCTAAGATTTTCATCACATACTCTTAGTATTGATAGTTGCTGTCCAGACCATCCTCAGGAATGTGACACTAATTACCTGACTGCTGATTGGCATTAATATGTTAAGTTGTGGCTGCCACTCAGGTACTTGTAATTTGGCTTATTTTAAGTGTAAACAGTAACTTTTGTTCTTGGCTTACCAATGAAATTTAGCTAGTGACAGTGCACCTTAAGGCTTAGAAATGAGGATGTTAATGCTGGAGAATTATAATTCACCATTCAGGAAAATATTGTGTGAGTGTGTGTGTGTGTGTGTGTGTGTGTGTGTGTGTGTGTGTGTGTGTGTGTGTGTGTGTGTGTGTGTGTGTGTGTGTGTGTGTGTGTGTGTGTGTGTGTGCGCGCATGCGCACACACACACACATAATTATCTTGTTCAAGTTTTAACCACGTTTGATAAGATTGCAGTGGAAGGCAGTAGGGATAATCTAAGTGGGTTAAATTATGGGGGCAGTGTTTATAACTGTGCTCTGTAGCTCTATATGGTAAAGCTTTTTTTGGATGTGCCAGGCAGTGACAATTAGTCAGGGTAGCAATGTACATTTACTGTACATCCTTAAGCCCAATTGCCCATTATATACTAAGGGGTACAAGTGGTAGGAGTTAAATCTCCTTTTGCTGGTTCCAGCCTTCAAACCTAAGTATTGATGACACTGGAACAAGAATTAGAGCCCATATAGTCCATGTTCATCACAAAAGTTATTAAAATGTATTTCACGAAAAGGGAATAGAATAGTAAGAAGGACTCTTCTCTGATTGATGGCTTGTTGGCTGTTTTCAAGAGGAGGCAGAAGTGTATATGAAGGTTGGCCATTTTGATAAATCTACAGATAATGAACATTTTTTTTGTACTAGGTGTGTATGCATAGAGTTACCCAGAGTGACTAGTGGTAAAGGATATTCAAGTGTTGGGATTAAGATGTTCTTAGCAATGATGACTCTGGGATCAAATGTCAGTAGACATGTTATTTTATAGGATACTGTAAGGAAACAAAGTGTTTTGATGTTGAAGGTGTCACATGATTGCGGAAATTTAGATTTGCTCTACGTTAATAGCAAGGTATTTGTAAGGAGAGATGGATGTGTGTGTGTGTGTGTGTGTGTGTGTGTGTGTGTGTGTGTGTGTGTGTGTGTGTGTGTGTGTGTGTATGTGTGTGTGTGTGAGTGTATGTGTGTGTGATCAATTTAACCAAAATTAAATTTGGTTATTTGTGTGTGATGAGATTACCCCATCAGTCTCTAAGGGTTACAGTGGAGGAACTCGACAGTTTGGCAGACATTCAAGAGGTCATACAGTTAAATGTTTACTACTGACTTGTAAAATGGAAGGTTAGATGTTTAGTATTGACTTGTAAAGTCGAAAAATTAAACCATAAATGGATTTTGTTGGGATCTGCTTGCAGGAGTGACTAAGCATTATGGGTGTCAGGACTTCTTTATAACACTAGTAAGGCATCTCCATTTACTATAAAGTTCAGAAAGGGGTATCATAATGATAACATCAGATGGTTTATATACAGGCAGAAGAGAACTGATCCTAGGACTGAACCTTGAGGGATACCTGTTGTAGGAGTTTCATGGAAAGAGAAGATGTTTCCATAAAGAACCTGTCTGGACCTGTTACATAGGTAGTCAGAAAACCAATAGATGACTTCTTCCAAAAAGGAAAGATTACACAGTTTCTGCAATAAGCTTAAATGATGGATTAAACTAATAGCTCTATTCTTATTTATGTTAGAGAAGATAAGATTAGTGGAGTTATACATTACATTTAAAGTATTAATGTCTAGTTTAACCCAATATGGTGTGATGCACACAAGTCCATTGTAAGTTAATGCTTTCATATTTTGAAGGGTTTTAGGTAGTGATGACAAGTTTGTGATTACCCAAAATTGTTCTGGTGGTATAGGATTGAGAATTTTTGGGAGATAAATCATTTTAGAACATTTCAATTAATGTGGAACTTTGCCATTCATTAGAGAAATTGTATGTATGTATATATATATATATATATATATATATATATATATATCTATATATATATATATATATATATATATATATATATCTATATATATGGGATCCAGACACATGCTTGACTAGCATATGTCCGAATCACAAAACATCGAACACACATACATGAAAGCGTTTAACATCGACAAGTGCTTCCGTGTATGTGTGCCTGTTTCGTAGATCGGACTACAGTGCGGGTAAGGGAAAATTCCCTTTTCACCACTGTAGTGTGATCTCGGAGTCATCCCTTCGCCCCCCTGCAGAAACGTAGATTTTTTTTTGAACTACACATACACAGAAGCTCTTTTCTATGTTAAGAGCTTTCGAGTATGTGTGTTCGATGTTTTGTGATTCAGACATATGCCTGTCAAGCATGTGTCCTAGACCCATATATATATATATATATATATATATATGGGTCTACCTCGATCCAATGAAATTACGTTTCAGCAAAACGTAATTAGGCGAGCTCTATTTCACAAAAGTGCATTTTTGCCAAAATGCACTTTCGCGAAAAGGCACCTGAGTGAACAGCAACAGGGGTTGTTGCTTAGATCGCGGCACAGTGGAGATAAGGGAATATTCCCTTTTCCCCACTGTGGTGTGATCTTGGTGTGAGAATTTAAAAGTAGTGGGGGTGTGGGGGGGTGCAGGTGTGCTTGCCCCCCCTACATAAATATGGTTAGTGTTGTGTTTTTTTATTTTGGTTTTTTCTTTTGTTTTTGTTTAATTTGTTTTTCATGAAAGTGCATTTTGGCAAAAGTGCACTTTTGCGAAAAACAGCTTATCTTTTTACATTTCGTTGAAATGTAATTTCGATGGGTCAAAGTAGACCCATATATATATATATATATATATATATATATATATATATATACGGGCACAGGAAAATCATTTTCTTGGGTGGCGAAAGCCAGGGTACCTTTTTGGCTAGGCTTATATAGGCCCTAGGGCCAATAGCCTAGTACCTACCTATGAACCTATATATATATATATATATATATATATATATATATATATATATATATATAGATATATATATATATATATATATATATATATATATATATATGTGTGTGTGTGTGTGTGTGTGTGTGTGTGTGTGTGTGTGTGTGTGTATACACGCGGATATACAATATATGTGTGTATGTTTGTGAATGAGGCAGTTTTTTAACTCTAATATATAATTCAGACTTTTAATGATGTGTTTATCCAGATGTCTTTGGAACAATTTTTGCACTTTTTACTTGGTTATGTAAGGAAAGTAGAACTTTGAGGTGTGGTTAGTGTGTGGTAATCCAAGGTGACTGCATTGGTCAAGTGTGAGGTGACATGTCAAATGTTAGGAAAGTTTGAGACAAAATAATCTTTTAGAAAACTAGTAAGGGCAAAATCAGTAGTGTCATTTTGATGACAGTTGAAATGAAAGTTGTTTGTCCTAAGACAGATTTTATTTCTTTCCAATTGTGTTTTGGGTTTGAGAGAGATGCCTTTTCCTGTGAATATGGAGGTTGGATTTACCCTTTTTTCCTTTTATTAATTTGGTTAATGTCCTTCTGTTTAGCAAATGGTCAGTAACAGAGAGTTTCCAATTTTGCAGGCAAGGTTTCTTAGTTTTGATATATTTGTATAGCTCTTTTGTAAGTGAATAAACTGTATTTCACCTAAGATAATGTTGCTTAATGGAATAAATGCTGGTTTGTAAGGATGGAAGAGTAGAATGTAATATTTTTAAGAGCCATGACAGCATTAGTAATCCTATAAAATGTGTCAGGTCCATCTATACAGGCTAAGCGATTCATAGATGTTCAAAGGTTAAGTGCTGTCTCTCCATAATACCTATGTTAAGAAGAAGCAGAAGAGATGTTAATATCTGTGCAGATTCTAAAAGTCACCATTAACTTAGTGCAGCATATTAAGTGATACTTGTTACTGTGAACTGAAAGCATTATCACATCCCTTATGCGGGGCATGGTTGCTTTTAGCTAGAGGTTAGAGTCTGTGTGACATTAGAGAAACCATAAGTTATATAAAGACTGTGGACAATATGTTTCTCTTAGGTAAGATGGAAGGCACATGCTTTAGCTAGCAAAGTGATTCATTAAGGTTAGGGTTAATGGCAGACTTTTAGGATTAGCATTAAGAATAACATTTTTGAACTAGAAATGGTTTTAGGGATAGAGATTTTAAGATTTGGATTAGGGGAAGAGTTTGAGGGTTAAGGTTATAGTTTTAGGGCTAGTGGTTAATATTTGGTGTTGTTTTATTGTTATGGATATAGTTTTAGGGTTATAGTTAGAGACTGAATTTTAGGATTAGCGTTGGAGTTTTATAGTTAGGGTTACAGTTCCACTTAAGGTTATTACATTTAAATACCATCGGTTACTCAAAGAGATCATATGTTACTCATACTTTCATTCTAGAAAAGTAATATAAGCACATGTATTATGTCTGCTAGCTATAAGTAACTAATGCCAATAGGTGAAGTAGATGCTTTACAAAAATGACATTGTGCAAACTTTCCTGCAGATGGATATGGAAACATATCCTGTTTTCTGGTCATTGTTCAGTTATTTGTTCCTTTAGTAGTTCTGTATCTTCCAATTTGTGTTTAATTTTGCACATAAGGAGTCATTGTTTCCTTGCTTTTGATGTGGGTCTGTATCAGCCATTTTGCTAAATATAATGAATCAGATAATTCAGATAATTGCCATTATGCACTACTACACTAATGATATCTTAGTGTCAGGCACAGATAACAGAGATGACTGGAATAATCTAATGAATGTCCTAGACAAGCTAAATGATGGAGGGCTTTGAGTTAATGGATTGTGGGTTCTTCAAAGAGGAAATTTTGTATTGTGCTTATGTGATTGAAAAAAGTGGTTAACATAAGTCACAAAAGAACATGAGGTGTATGCAAAGGGTACCCAGGCCTCATAATGCATCATGATTGAGGTTATACCTGGGATACTTCAACTGCTACCACAAATGTCTACTAAACATCGTAACAGCACCTAAATGCTTTATCCGACACATGGGTCCCCTCATATTATCTGTGGTATAATCCCAGTTGTTCTCATTTGGGTAATGTATAATTATCAAGCATGGGATGGGTGAGGTCAGTCTAACATCAAAAGGGATTGGTTAATTCAAGCACCAAAAAAGAAATTGGCTTGGCTTAAAATGGACCACAAACTCAGCTAGCCTAGTACTGACCTATTAATCTGGGCAGTTTTGCATCTGCGGAATGCATTGTAGCAAAATGGGGCTATCTAGAAATGGAGACATTTTATGAATGGACATTTTGGCAAACAAGATAATGATAATGATAGATGAATGAAAAATAAAGGAACCACAAGCAGACACCAAGCTATTTGTAATTTGAAATGCTGACCACTTTCATTTTTAATTGAAACTGACTTCATCAGATTATAAACTGTTTAAAACACCACACTTTAAAAAGAATTCATAAACCAAGGTATAAATTCACACAGACCACAGAGAGGAAAATCCTGAGCATGCCTAAACAATCCTACCTTGGTTTATGATTTCATCTTTATTGTTAAAAAGAAGTGCAACTGTGAGTGATATTGAGCAGAATCTACTGTGTGCGACGTAAAGAAATTACAGCTTTTGTCTGGCTTGCAGAACTTCTACGGTTAGAACAACTTTACTGCACTCACTTTAGTATTTAGTTGTATATTGTTGTGTGATTATTGTCATTGAAGTTGATTTTAGTTCTCTGTAATCTGTGGTACTGATTTTGATTATTCTTTTCTTTTACAATATCTTATTCAGTTGAAGCTGAATATGGAATCTTTAAATGAGTATGCAGTTAATGATTTGCTAATGCACAAATATCTTGTACAGTGTAATAAATGCTATGCATATTTAAAGGTAACAGCTGATAATACTGGTGATCTGTGTTCCTCACGTCAAAAGTTGGATGATTTGCTTACCACTGTTAGAAGTTTAGACTTAGTGATGGTGATTGCCCTTGTGCAATTGGCATGGCTTAGAGAATTGTTATTTCATATATTAATGACTGGACTGGTGAGATAAAAAAATATTAGGCAAAGAATAAACAGAACACATTTAGGAAATGATTCATCTATTGTCTGCAAGATCATTCCACCCCTATGAAACAAGACAAACCCCCTGACAACTTTGGAATTCTGGATGCAAGTATTCAGCAGTCTGAGGATCCGTTTTGTTTAGAAGGAAACAAAAAAAAAAAAAAAAAAAGTTCATAACAATTAACAAGGAAGAAAAAGAAACTGATTAATGTCTGTAAAGTAAAGAGATTATGTACTAAAAAAGGACACTGCTTTGTTATGTAAGAAGATTCTTCAGAGCTTGTCAGCAAAGATATTCTTCTGATTGGAGATTCAATTATTAGAGGAACTGATACTTATATGCAGGGGCGGCTCGTGGCATCGAACTGCCGGACTGCAGCCCCCTCAGCTAAAAACAAGAAAATGTAAAAAAAAAAGTACCTTTTCTTGTTTGACAGCAGCAGATGTAATTTTTTTTTTGTTTAAGCAAATTTGCCTCTCCGAGTCCGCAACTCGGAAGTATGCGCATGCGCACTTTAACCGCCTCGGGTTGCCGCGGTTTTAAATAGATTTTGTTTTTGTTTTTATTGCAGCCCAGTGGAGTCATTAAGGCATCATTGTGATGCCCAGAAGTCTATGCGGTTCCAAACCGCATAGAATTGGAAGGGGCTCGGACTGCGACGTCCGCAGGCATGTCATGACGTGCTTGCTGCTGCTGGGCTAAATGCTGCTGATTGGTTGTCACTCTCTTCCTGGGCTTTATGTGCTGGGAAAAGAGCGAGAATCAATCAGACAGATAGTCAGTGGGCTTGTGGATTGATTCGTAATCGTGATTCGTGACACACGGGATTAAGGACCGATTGTTTTATTAATAATTTAATTTGCCATTGGATTTTATTTTTTTTTATTGGGTGGTATAATATTTTGTCAGCTGTGCTGTGCAGCCTGTGCTGAGCCTGAACTTGAAGGAAGAACAGAAGAAGAACAAGAACTGAAGATAGAAGAAGAAGGAAAAGAAGTTAGCAGAAGAACAGAGTGAAAGTGCAGAACTAAAGTAAGTATAAGTATGTTCCTTTGTAAATAAAGAGATAGTGACAGTTGCTAGTCTACTTGCATTTAGTCAATAAAGTAACTCAATGTCAGGGTAACTCTTAAAAGTAGTATATGTAAGGATGATTATTTAATCCTGATTAATAAGTGTAACAAACAGAGATAGGGACATTTTGTTTGTAAAAATATAATAATAATAATAATATTATAATAATAATAATAATTGTTGTAGAACATCATTGTAACGCTAGTTACGTGCAGTTTTGTCTTTAACATTGTTCTTGAGATGGCATAGATTTGTATTTCTTCCAGCAAAAAAAAAATACTGAATAGATGTTTAGTATGTAATGAATATATTCTGCTCCATCCTATATGTGCTGCATTTTATACAGGAGTTTAAATTGCATTTGACATATGCCCTTTATCCTGGTTTCTATTTTGTCAGAGGATGGTGAGAGGGGATTTTTTAATGGTATCAACTGTCACTGATTTTAGTTGAAAAGCCTGCTCTGCATCCCTTCTAATCTCTTCTAAAACTGGCGTTTTGTGTAGAGAAATTGATAGACCGCACTTAATAAATAAGATACTAATTAGAGTAATAGGCTTATTTTACTTTAAAAATGCATATTAATTCACATTATCTTATTCTGTGAATTTATCAAGTTAATATTAGCAATTTAGAAGTGTTTCTGATTGTTTATGGATACGGACATGACTGGAGGAAAAGAGTTGAGAGCTATGTGCAGAGGTGTAATCAGAAATTCATATTCTGTACTCAAACCTCATTTTGCTGCCACCACCACCTATCATTTAAAAAATGTACTCAACCCTTAAAATGTTGCCCCTGGCCTGTACACTTCCGAAAAGATCCATTATTTTCAGATGCTGCCTCTTATAAGTATAAAAAACTATTTTAAGACGGGAAATCCTATCATATAATTCACGTATTTCTGCACTGTCATGAGATGCAATGGTTTAGCCAAAAGTATTTTGTTTTGAGCTGCTGATCTTGCCTTTGCATAGTTTTATTTAGACCTTAAAATAAGATGGGGTTTTAATAGCAGCTGATCTCTGGTGGTACATAATGGGTGTAATGTGGAACACTGTGTTTTTGTCAGGCATCTAAAACTGTGTATGAACTTGCAAAGCAAGGTCAACAATTGACTTAAAAAAACAAGGCTTACTTCAGTCATAGAAAAGAAAACCATGGTAATTAGGCAATAAATGTTTAAGTTAGTGCTGCAGAAATAAACTGAGACACTCATGGAAGATTGGCAATATAGCTGGTATCCAGCAGGAGATTTCAGTTTGGCACACCAGATCTATCTCACTTATCCATTAAAAATAAATAAACAGAATGCTTTTGCAGGTAGAATATGTCAGGCCAGAATGATACAGTCATCTGAGCAGGTAACCACACCTTTTATTTATTTTTTTAATTATATAAAGATCTGCTGGAAAGTTATCTGCTCAGATTTTTTTCTTTGCATAAAGCCGGTGCTATTTTACAAGTTGGAAAACTAAGCAACAGTGATGAGCATTTCTGCAACATTCTGAGGTTCACTGGCAGGTGTTTTGAGTTTCAGATTTCATACCCTACAGAAAATTCATACTGATGCAAGACCTACTGAACTTTCTAAGTTTGTAAGAGCAGCATTTAAAAATTGTCTGTATTTTTTGGACCTTTGTCCTACTTTTATTTATGGCCTTATCCAGATTTCTTGCTGTGTGTGTGTGTGTGTGTGTGTGTGTGTGGAATGCCCCAGGTGCTACATGGTGGTGGGTAGAGAATAAGGCTTGAACCCTGTACCTTGAGCCCAGGTGGCAGGAGCCTGAATTCCCTACCCACCACCATTTGTAAAAACATTGCAGATTTTTCCCTCATACTTGTTCTATTCCTCATAAAATCTGTGGTTTCTGTATTTGTGTCCTTGCAAAGCTGGTAGTACACTGGTGCAGTGGTAGCATTGTTGCCTGACAGCTATAGGTTCTTTGGTTTGATTCTTGGCTGGGGTGCCTTACCTTTTCTGTGGAGTCTGTATGCCCTCCCTGTGCTTGTTTCCTCTAGTGTCCTCCCATCTTACAAAGACATGTGTCTTAGCTGGAGTGTTTCTCCCTGGGTCTCTGCTAAAAATTAGCTTTTGTTCCAAGTCAGACTTTCCTGGTTAATAAATGTTAAAAATGACATGCATTTGAATATCAGACTTCATATTCTTCAGAAAGTGTATGGTAACACAAAAGCTTTTATTCTAGGAATTTTCTAAGTGTATAAGATGGATATTTGAAATTTGTCCCTATTTTTGGGATTGTATTCCCACATTATTGGCTTCATCCAGATTTTTTGTGCTAAGGTTGAGAGCTATGGTAAGAACTGAATTCACTGAATATGTTTGGGGGCTATATTCCCCCATTACTGGCTTTGTCCGGGTGTTTTTTGCTAAGAGATTGAGAGCTATGGTGAGAATTGAATTCACTGAATGTTTGGGGGCTGTATTCACCCATTATTGGCTTTGGTCAGGTGTTTTGTGCTAAGAGGTTGACAGCTGTGCTATGGTGAGAACTGAATTTACTGAATGTTTGGGGGCTGTATTCACCCATTATTGGCTTTGTTCAGGTGTTTCGTGCTAAGAGGTTGACAGCTGTGCTATGGTGAAAACTGAATTCACTAAATGGTAGCCAATTAAGTTTCCGTCTTCCTCTTTCACAAAACATCTGATTTGGCATAGTGGTATGTTGCTCTGACTGTTTTGCACAGGGTCCTGGGTTTAAGGTTTGGCAGTGAAATGTATGGTGGTGACACAGCATTTTATTCTAGCAACTTTCCAACATTATACAAGCAATGTTTAAAATGCGTCCCTGGTTTTTGGGCTTTTGCCCCCCCCCCCACAATAAACTTTGTTTTTTTCCAGATTTCTTTGTGCTGCAAAGTTCAGAGATACAGCTAAGTGAGTATATTTTATAAGAAGTTGAGAGCTGCAGGGGAGCAAAAGTTTAGTGCTGCTTATGCTGAGTCTGCTTGCCTTGTTAACAGCACAACAGGTACTATACTTGCTTTTGATGCAGAAGGCTGTGGGTTATAGTCCCACAGTAGATAGATGCATTGCTGATACTGTACTTTGCAAAGGGGGTGGATGCTGCACTCCTTTTTGGCGAAGATACCTAGTAACTATGAACCTGTTATTGTTTGCCATCCATTCCCTATTGCAATATAACTAGCTTATCTTTTTTTTAGTGTAAGATAGGCAATTTATTCCTCAAGGGTAATGGGCACTTTATTTGTAGATGAAACAATGAAATACAAAGTTGTTTGCTAGCAGCAGCCTCTTCATTAGTTACAGATCTCTTTAATGTGGAATTATTTAGATGACTTTTACTTCAGAGATTGTGCATATGTACTGATACTGGTGGACTGTAGAAGTTTGAGTAGACTTTTATGATGGAAATCTTCTGAATTGGGCAGTTTTGTCATTACTGGTGCATGCGTTTTGTTACTGGACAGATTTCAAAACAAATTTAAAACACCCTCTAAAACTGTACTGTATTGTACAAGGAATATAATTTAATACAATCAGGAAGGTGTATGAAAGAGCATGTGTATGTTTCATGTGCAAGGGGCCTGTGATTTGAAAACAGTCCAAACCCAAAGTTAATCTGCCACTGGCAAAATGTATTTTCTTTGAATGTGGGTTTCAATGCTGTTTCAGTGAATGTGAGTTTTCAAGGGCAGAGAAGTTTTAATGCTAAGTCTGTTTTCATTGTGAGACTGCATTGCTTTGTTTAGCAGATATGATATCTATTAGTGTTTGCGCTGTAAAATGCAAAATAAAACTTTCAAATGAAGTCCAAATCATCGCAGAAGTAAAGCAGTATGCACATTAGTGTTTATGGTTTTTGTTTTTCGGCTTTCCCCGGTTATTGTTTATGGTAAATGGGGTGAAATAGCCAAGTAATGATTCATTGGAATGGCTGTACGGGGGAAGCTCCATTCGACCATGATTTTGTGAGGGGGGAAGGGCAGCAAATTCAGACAGCCCCGGCTGAACTATACCTCTCAACTGTCCAGATTTTTGCAGAATGAAGAGATTTTTGCTTCTTATTTTTGGTTTGTTCCTCATAAAATTTGTGGTTTTCTGTCAAATCATTTAGGAATGAAGTCACTAAATAATGACAGACACTGAGTTTCAGACTTCATAACCTTCAGAAAAATGCATGCTAAATGCATGCTAAGAGGTTGACAGCTGTGCTATGGTGAAAACTGAATTCACTAAATGGTAGCCAATTAAGTTTCCGTCTTCCTCTTTCACAAAACAGCTGATTTGGCATAGTGGTATGTTGCTCTGACTGTTTTAGGCTCCTGGGTTTGGTTTAAGGGAGTGAAATGGTGTATGGTGAAATTCTATCAACTGTCTCAGTTTATATAAGAGCAATTTTTAGTACTGTTTATAAGTTCCCACAATATATTTAGCCTTGTCCAGATTTCCTGCATTAACAGGTTGAGAGGTACGTGCAAATAAATTGCTTTATAGAATTAGGCATACCCAAACCTCTCAACTGTACCTGATTTTGGCTCAAAATGTTGCTCTTCCCCTAATAATCTCTCCACAAAATGGCAATTTTGGAAGAAAACATGGAGGGTTTACAATTAATAAATAACTGTAATAATCAGTTATAGATTGCTTTTATTTCAGAAATGCATGTAGATTCTTTTATTTTGTCAGCTGCTCAAGTTAGCAGTACTAATGTTAAAAAGTGTCCCTTCTTTGCAGGTTCCCAGCTGTATTGTGTGGCTATTTTATATTTTTGAATCACATTTTTGGTCCATTTTTCATAAAATTGTGTTTTTTTGGCAAATTAGTGGCAAATCATTAAAGGCTGAAGTTAGAAAATGATGACAGACATTTCAGTTTCAGATTTCATACCCTTCAGAAAATTCATACTAATGCAAGACCTGCTATTCTATTATCTTTCTAAGTTTATAAGAGCAATATTTAAAAATTGTCCTTATTTTTGGGCCTTTGTCCCACTTCTATGTATGGCTTTGTCCAGATTTCTTGCTTTGAGGTTGAGAGGTATGACAAATGTGTCAGGGCCATCGCAGTCAGCCAGAGTTATTTCAAATTGTGACATACTTGTTGCACTCCACTCCCCCATGTAGTGACTCTGGATGTGTCCAAGCAAGGCAAGGAGCAGTTATGCAGTGTAAATGTGCAGACTATCCCCCCATCCAAGGTAGACACATGTACTACAATGGCTTTTCATCTGTCCTTGATTTTGCAGAATGTTCTGGTTTCTGTCATATTTTTATACTGTTGATTTATGCTTATTATTATTCAGAAAGTGCCTGTTGCTCTGTGTTTAAGTAGCAGTGCTTTAATGACCATCTGCTTGTCTGAGATTGTAAGATGCAAGTAAGTTTTAATAAGCATACTGTTAAAGAATTGCCAACATTGAAAGCCTTTCTGTTGTTGCCATGCAGACAATACTTACATAACTAGATAACATATAAGCCTTGGTTATTGAAATGCATATGACAGTATTTGTAATAAAGGACAGAATTACATTATTTTAAGAGCTCATTACAGGCTTTACCTGCAAACTAAACAGAATGCCAATCTATCATGTGCAGTCCATATCCTGTGCAATAATCCTTTAAGCAATGTATGCTGAGCTTGTTTCCTGCTTGCTTTTCATTTTTTACTTTGATCATGTTTTCCCCATAAAACAAGTGGATAGTTGTTGTCAGGCAGCAGGTCTTTTTTGGATAAGAAACATTTTTTCAAGTGGGGGTATCAAAGAGATTGCTACTTTCAGCATATTACTTGGTACTTTAATAAAGCTGAATATAAATTATAATTAGAACTGGAGTACAAGGAGAAGTGGTTTGAGTTGAGTGCTGCTTGTTATTCTTATACTTGATTTTGACTAGCATTCCAGTAATGTATTTAAAAGTAATTTATTTTTCATGCCTTTTGTTTCCATCTAGATATTAAGTAAGCTGTCATGCAGCCAATGGATTTTCTTCTACACTTCATTTTGTCTTGATTGGACTCTCATAATGATGGTTTGGCACCATTCATCTGTCTCCTGATTTGAAGTCACCAGCCGCCACTGCTTATATGTGCAGAGAAGATAATGAACATCAAATAGTGTTATGCTTGCCAAGAGCAAAAATAGAAGATGTGAGACAAGCCTTGGAATGCCTTAATATAAAGAACTAATGATCAATTTTTATTCATGTCAGTACAAATGATTCTCTGACTGTTAGTAGGGAACTGACAGCCCTCTTAGATGGTATAGTTTGTACTGGCATTAGGATGTATTTTTCACAAACCACCTATAGAAAGGATAATCATGTCACTGTGAATGAAAACATTTTTGAAAATGTCCTGTTTTAAAAATGGAAATGTGTACAGCATCGTGTTCAGACAAGATGGTGTGCATTTGTCAAGATCAGGGAAGAGAATTTTTGCAGCAGATATTTTGCAATATTTGACAAACACTAGGCAGGATTTTTCCAGGTCAAAAATTTTAACAGTTCACAGATAGTAACATTTGATGCATCTCTGATGGTTGTTAATGCTAGGAGCATTAATAATAAAGTTTTGTTATTGGAAAATGTCTACATTCCCACAAAGTTGATGTTGTTTGTGAAACATGGTTAAAGAACAATGATGGAAATCAGTTCTCTTAGGGTATAAATGTTTTTACTGTAACAGACATTCTAACAAAAAATCAGGTGGCGGTGTTGTGATAGGGATTAAAGATAGTTATGAGACCTGTGATTATTACATGTTCAATGGTAATGCCAGTACTATAGACTGTGTAACTGTGACAGTAAAGACAACCCTGGAACATATAACAAGTGTTGGAGTGTATTGACCACCAAAGTCAAGTGCAGATGACCTAGAGGAATTCATACATTTCTTGCATGAAACATAGGAGGGAAGAATAATATTAGCTGGGGACCTAAATTTACCAGAAACAGACTGGAATAATACTGATTCGTGAATGTTAGTAAGGAAATTATTCACACCTTATATTCAGGAACAGCAATTGCTTTGGATTGTAAAACAAACCTACCAGGGGACGAAACATATTATACATTGTTTGTGTTCCTAAAGAAATTACTGTTACTTCAAGTTAGGTTTTACCACTGTTGATATGCAGTGATCATGGGGTTTATAAAGGTTAATTTGTTGCTAGATAATTCTGCCAAACTGAAATGTAAACCAAAGCACAGAAGGTTAATTACAGTCACTATGTAAAACTAACTGGACTGAGGTGTTCAGTGGAAAAACTGCAGATGGAAATGTGGAAAGTTTTGAAAGAGAAATTGAGTGCAAAAAATAAAATAAAATAAATGTTTAACATAAGGATCTAGGCATACAACGTCAAGGAATATATTTTTATAAGAACAATATATCTGATTAAGTTGAGAGGCAAAAAAAATATAAGAAATGGAAGACAGGTCAAACTACAACATTGAAAGCTGAAATAAACAAGCTGAACAAACAGATTAAGCATAGTGTGAGACAAGTTCAAGAAAAAATTAAAGAAAATGTATATAAAGATATTGAACATAATAGGAAACATTTTTAAAGATGCATAAGATGTGGAAGGAGTAAAGACATACAGATTGATAAACTGTGTGCAGATTCTAAAATTTATTCTCAGACACAACAGATTATAGATATAGTTTCAAAATCTTATGCAAAACATTTTGGCTCCACAAAAGGGGTGATAAGTTGTCCTAGTGACATCCAGGTAACCCAGATATTAAAATCAAATTAGATTATATTGAAAAAGAACTGTGCAAACCGGATCCAAACAAAGCACAGGGAGGAGACAGAATTAGTAACAATGACCTGAGAATACTTCAGCAAGAACTTGCGGTACTATTATATCTTTTATTTACTAGGTCATGTAAATATGTGGAGATTCCTCAAGACTGGAGACATGTGCTTATTAAACCTGTCTTTAAGGGAAAATATTGAGTAGGTTATTGTCAGAACTGGATAGGTTGGGACTTGAAACCATATATCAGCATGCATATGTTGAAATAGATCTATTACCGCCTGTAACATGATGTTCTATAATAATATAATACCAGCTATGAATGAAAAATTGTATCATGATGCAATTTATATAGATTTAACTTCAGCAGTTGACAGGGTCATACACAAAAGACTGATCAATAAATTAGTACAATTAGGTATTGATATACTCTTGATAAGATGGATAGCTGCATGGCTTACAAATAGTATATGGCAAGTATCATACAGCAGTTGGACATGTCCTAGGCCCTTACCTGTTTGATTGTATCTTTCAGACCTAGATTTTTCATCTGAGGTGTTCTACAGTCTATTTGCAGATGAAATTAAATTGGATAAACTCATTACATGTGTTACAGATAAGGCATGTCTGCAAAATAACTTGACTAAATTGACCATTTGGGCACAGGAGAATAATATGCTGATAAATACATCTGAGATTTGGAAGAGATAAACTTAAAGGTGAATGTTTAATACAGCACACAGTGATTTGAAACCAGCTATGAGTTTTTCTAATCATATAAACCAATCGGTTAATGATAATTATAGAACTATAGGTTGTACATAAAGATTTATAAAGTCTAGGAAATCAAAAATGATGATTAGATCCAAACTTGAGCATGGAATAGCAATATGGAAACCCTAAAATATCTGAATTTGTACAGTGTATTTTACAGATATCTAAGAGAAAATCTTATTCAGGTATATAGGCATTTAGAGACAACGACAGAGCAACTGTTGCATGGAACAGACTATCAAATTACATTAAAACAAATACTAGTTTAGATATTTTTAAGAACAACCTGGACCATGGAGAGATGATAAGTCAGCAAGCAAAGGAGAGCAGTATTGCTGAAATTGAAATTATCCTCAAGTCATGGTGAGTACCTTCCTCACCAAGATAATACTGATATATAGACTGTATTTTATATAACATATATCATGGACAGAAGTAGGTCAAAAAATCTGGTAGGCACACTGGTGCCAGGACTGGAAAAAATGACAGCACAGAATCCTAAAAATACGAAACATTCCTACAATGGGACTAAAAATACTTCCACAAGAAAAACTGACAGAAGCCTCAAATAAAAAATTGTGTTCATTAATGCAACAGATTTTTGAAAAACATTATATAGACCAAGAAACTTTGATCTGTTTGGAAAAAGAAGCATCTGAGGATGTGCAAAAATATAAATAACAAAACCTAGAGATTTTTGAAAAGTATAAAAAAGAAATATGGACATGTGAAAGAAAGAGAGATATGATATGGTGCAATACTTATGCAAAGTCGAAAGCCAAGTCAATCAGTACAAACAAGGCAGCCCCAAAGATATTCATAGAGAAATAGAGGTAAAGGCATCCAGATATGAAAAAAATTCACAATGAAGATAATAATATCACAGTGGGGGATGTAAAAAAGAAGATTAGTAAAGTAGAAGTAAAAAAAATAGAAGCTGAAGTTATGGTGCAGAAGGTCTAACAGTTTACATCACAGCATAATGGATTGAGCCCCCAAAGTAAGGAGAAACATGAAGATCAGGAGATATCTGAGGAAGAAAAATGGCCATGGGAAAGAAAAAGAAATTTAATATGGTGTAATATTTATGCAAAGGAGAAATCAAAACTAATCAATACAAAAAGGGCAGCACCAAATATATTTAAAGAGAAATGCAGGGAAAAGAATCCAGACATGGAAAACTTTACAATGCAAAAAATAAAAAGACAAAAAGGAAAAGTAGAAAAGAAAATTAGCAATGGAGAAATTAAAGAAATAGAAAATGAGGTTATGGAGTACCTGCAAAGTGAAGGATTCGGTGTAGAAAATCTAATTCAGAAAGCATCACAACAGGATAGAGCAATAGACATCCAAATTAAGGAGAAATTAGTGGAACGGGGAGTAACCATTCAGTTGACATATGAAGATATTTTGGAGCCTTCCACAGGAAACTAGTATAAATGTTCACTTGAAGCTGGACAGAAAGAGCACAATCAGGAAACTGTGGTAACTCTGGAGCAGTCAGTGTTGAGGAGTGTTAGGTCAGTGAGTCTACATATGACAGAGCAACAGATGACACAGGATGAAATTGAAGAGAATGGGTCACAAGAAGATGCTATAGAACTTTCTATAGAATGCCTGCAGAAAATGGAGAACAAAACGTGCCCCCAGTTTAGAAGAAAATGAGCTAAGAAAAGAGTTGCTTGATTTAATAGAGCTAGATAGATATGTTAAGATCAATGAAAGAAATAGCCTGGAGAAGGTCAATAAAATCAAAAGGGCAGAATTCTGATAAAACAAATGAACACAGTAATTAGGACTGTCCATAGAGATCTATGCGGTATAACAGAAGTAAACAGGATATATTACTGTGCAGCTAAATTAATAACATAAATTTCTACCACAAGAATACAGGGTAGTAAGGGAAAGGAAGAGGAGAAATTGAATACCATCATGGAAGTATCGAACAGAAAAAACTATAAAGCATTTAAGACAAGAAGTGTCACTGTTAGAGGAGTATAGAAGAGGGAACAGATCAACAAAAATACTCAGAAAGATAGATGTGATAAAAGCAATGTGCAATATTATAGCAGATTAGGATCTATCATGCACTATCTCAAATAATAAACTAAAAATATAAGCACAGGCAGAAAAACTTAGACGATACACAGATAAATATGAAGGAAAAGTACAATATAGGCAATTTATTGATGACCCCAAAAAGTTTTATAGAGAACTGGGAAACAAGTAAAAGGAATTGAAAGGCCACCACAAAAAGAAGAAATAGATACATTTTGGAGAAGCATTTATGAAGATCCTGCAAAACGTAACAAAGATGCTAAATGGATAGAAGAAGTAAAAGAAAGTTTAAGAAATTCAAAGGTACAGGATATGAAATGGGATGAAGTAACAGCCAGAGAGATTGAAACAAAGTTAAGAAAAGCCTCTAACTGAAAAACACCAGGCCCTGATGCAATACCTAACTTCTACTTATAGCATCTTTGCATGACGATTTAGCCATGAGTAAGAACTTTTTATATGCGCATCCTGCACAGACACCAACCTGGCTAACAAGAGGAAAATCAATGCTCCTTCTTAAGAGTGAACCTGCAAACTACCGTAAAAATTATAGACCAATGACTTGCCTTCCAACTACATATAAACTATACACCAGAATTGATGCCAACAGAGTTTATAGTCATTTAGAAGAAAACTCAGTCATGGCAATAGAACAAAAGGGCAATAAAAGAAAGTCATATGGAACAAAGGAACATCTGTTGCTGAATAAAGTCATAATGGAGAACTGTAAAAAGGGGAAGAATCTAAGTATAGCATGGATTGACTACAAAAAGCAGTTGATAGTATCCCACATTCATGGATAAAAGAGTGCTTAAAAATGTATAAGATATATCCTACTCTGATCAGCTACATTACAGTGACCATGAAACAGTGACAGACCACTTTGCAATTAAGCTATGATAAAGGGCAAATTATTATTCCAGGGATAAAAATCCAAAGGGAGATATTCACCTCTGCTATTCTGTCTTGCCATTAATCCTTTAAGCTGTCTACTTAACAGATGAGGTCATGGCTATAATTTGGACCCTAGAAAACAACAAAGTGTAAACACTTCTCATCTTCTCTTTGTCAATGATTTAAAATTGTATAGCTCATCAGCTGAGTAACTGAAAGCACAACAGCAAGTAATCAAAACTTTTTCAGATGATATAAGAATGTCATTTGGTCTTGATAAGTGTGCAAAAGCAACATTTAAAGCAGGAAAACTGCAGCACCAAGAAAACATCAGTTTGGAACAAGAATGTGATATGATATAAAAGAATTTGAACAAGAGGGAGTGTATAAATATTTGTGAATTGATGAAGGCTCAACAATAAAACATGAACAAATATGAATGAAAGTTAATAAGGAACATTTTAGAAGACTTAAATTAATTCTAAAAACAGCTTTCACATCTAGTAAGAAAATTCAAGCTATAAACCAATTTGCTCCTCCTGTTCTAACTTACAGTTTTGAAGCAATTGACTGGCCCAAAACATGTTGGATAGATTAAATAAGAAAACAAAAAGGATGCTTCATGCTCACCAAATGATTTATAAAAATCAGTGCATACCAGGATTATATATTCCCCATTCTGAAGGAGGTATGGGCCTTCTTGAAATTGATTACATGTACAGATCTGCAGTGATGGGACTGCACACATATCTTCTGACCTCACAGGACCAAAACGTAGTGAAAGTTTTTAAACATGAGGAGAATAAATCCAAGATGGCTTCCCTGCTTAGTCTACAGAAGCATATCAACATCAAGCAGGAATGGTAATCAAACCAGAAGTAGATAAAAATTAGGCAACAACTGAATGTGCCAACAAACAAAAGAAAAAATATGAGATGAGAAGGCAAGAAATGTGAAAAATGCATAAATATAGTTGCAAATATAGAAGACTTCTGGAAGAGCCTCATGTTGATCAGGATCAAATGCAGGAATGTTAAGGAGAGGCAAATTCAAACCAAAAGATGAAAGGTTAAGATTGGCCATGCTGATTTACAAAGTCCATTGAACATGTGGGAGAAACAAACCTATGTAGATTTTGTAAAACAGAACTGGAAACAGTTGCACATCTTGTTACTGGTTGTGACATACTAATGGCAGAAGGACTGTATACTGAAAGGCATAATAATGTGGCAAGACTCTTGCAATGGGGATTGTGTAAATATTATGGTATTAAAGTTACTGAAAAATACTGGAAACATGAGCCACAAAGCATCATAGAAAATGATGAAGTCTACATCACATGGGATCACCCATTACCAACAGTTCAAAAGATAGATGTGAGAAAACCAGATATAGTGGGCCATGAAAAGAAGACAAAAGTAGTGGTGATCATTGAAATCTCTACACCCTGTGACTGCAGTGTCTTGAGTACAGAGACACAAAGTCATAATATATCAGGATTTGCAGGCAGAAATGAGAGCAATGTGGAAGAAAGATACCCAGACAGCTTCAATAGTAGTAGGAGCAATGGGTCTTATAAAAAAAGAATCTACAATCGTATTTAGACATGTTACCAATACGTGCAACCCCATACGAATTACAGAAGCTTTCATTATTGGACACATTACAGGTGCTGCGAAGAGCACTTCTTGCTGTCATCAAAGATTGAAATAATAATTTCATGAACTTTAATCATACTTTGACTTAGGAATGGGGTACCCAAAATACATGGAGAAATTAAAAATTCTATAGGAATGAGAAATGTACTAATTGGTTCTCTGACAGAGTAGCTAATGCGTGGAATAGACTTCCAAATTACATTAAAGCAAGTACTAGTTTAGATATTTTTAAGAACATCCTGGACACTTACTATGAGAACAACTGTTTTGGTATATTGGCAAGCTAGAAGGGCATTAATGCCTGTGCTTGAAATAGTTGTATGTATGTAGCCAATGAAATCACTCCAAAAAGCATGCATAAAAACGTCATGCATGCATAGTGAATTACTTTTAAACCAATCACATAGAACTTTCTGATGCATACCAAAATAGATTAAAATAAGTTAAAATGAGTATACAAACATCTTCACTAGCAAAAAAATATTTATATATACAATTATATATTAATCCCTTAAAAACACAAGATTGTAATAATAAATATAAACCTTATCTAAAACGTATATGCTCAGGTGCAGTGCTGAAAAAAATGATGTTATCTTTATTAGCAACTAGTTAAAATTCAGAGCAGCATGTTGTTAAGTATTTATGTGTGTTTTTATATATATATATATATATATATATATATATATATATATATATATATATATATATAGATATATATATATATATAGATATATACACACACATTATGCTAATAGTTTTTACTAAAGATATATATATATCAATGCATTTCTAATGGATATATCTTCTTATAATAGTGAATACATTAAAATTATATCCCCCCCTTATTTAATATTCTCACTCCAGGGTTGCACTGCAGTGGGGCAGGGGCTATATTCCATTTTAGACCAAATGAACTTCGACCAAGTAAGCTTTCAGTCAAGTGAGCTTTTAGTGAAGTGCAATGCCTGGTATCATTTTCGACTAAGTGTAATTCTACCAAATGTATGGAATCCATCTATATATATATATATATATATATATATATATATATATATATATACATATACATATTTATGAATTATACATATGTTTATGTATATATATATATATATATATATATATATATATGTATCCTAGTCTATATTAATATATACATTTTTGTCAATATGTGCACTTTAGGGTTTATTGCAGTTTTCATTTGGTAGGTTAATTAGTATTGCACCTTTTTATTACTTATTGATTTCTTTGGGATATAGGTTTACATATAGGTGCTTTAAGCATTTTTGCAGCATTGCACATTGGCTTATACGTTTTATATAAGGTTTATATTTATTATTACAGTCTTGTGTTTTAAGGGATTAATATATAATTATATACATATAAACATTTTTTGCTAGTGAGAATGTTTATGATTTATTTTTAAAGTGTGGTGTTTTTAAACAGTTTGTACTCTGATGAAGTATGTTTCAATTAAAGATGAAGGCACTCAGTATTTCAGATTATAAACAGCTTGACATCTGCTTGTGGTTCCTTTATTTTTCATTTATTTGCCTTTGTTAGTGTTTGGTGTTTGTGTTTTTGGATAATAGTAGATGAAATACTTTCTTGTGTTGATCTTTCTTTTCCTATCAGATCTGCATGTAACATGTTGTCTTACGAAATACAGTTTTATTGCACATCTTTGTCTCTTCTTAGTATGCCTACACTAGATATTATTTTGACCCCCAGTGTTCTGCAGCAGTATGTTACTTCACTAAATGAGAAATAAGTTGATAAAATGGAATTCCTTACAGCTCAGCTATGTAATATCCCCTGTTAAAAAAATAGCATATACAAAATTGAAATTCTTTGTATAAAGATAGTTTGTTATGAAACATCGTGTTTGTGTGGTAGTTTTCCAGATATTTAGGAAACAGTGCAGGCTTGGCATCTCTGAAATTCTTGCAT
This sequence comes from Protopterus annectens, assembly GCF_019279795.1. Classification (NCBI taxonomy): domain Eukaryota; kingdom Metazoa; phylum Chordata; order Ceratodontiformes; family Protopteridae; genus Protopterus; species Protopterus annectens. Next base: position 1,497,166,501 of record NC_056733.1, on the reverse strand, counting down.
ATGGTAACATCCTTTAGAGTCAGAGCTTAGTAATACTTTTCTGATGGAGAGAGGGGATGGAGGAGGCAGTTTTACTTTGTCTCATCTTAGCCTGTTTAATTTGTGTCTGTTTTAAAGTTGCATCTGAAAGCTTGAAATTGCAGCTAGGGCTACAACATGCAATTTGGAACAGCATCAGGAGTGTGTGGTTCCTTGTACAGTTTTCTGCCAGAGGGTTTAATATAGTGTTAGCATTTTGGGGGCCCCAGCAAATGTCAAGTTGGGGGCCCCCTAAGCAGTCTATCACCCTGCAACTGCTAACGCTCCTAAGCAACCTTTTAGTTCATGCTGCAAACTTTTAGGAGTAGTATGCACAGACTGACCTATAGCTTCTATGCTCTTAAATTACAACAGTCTATGTACCACAGTAAGTTGTCCAATCTCACAAAGTGACATTTAAAATTACTGGCATTTAGTTGAAACAATGATACATTACAACAATTGTATGTACAGGTTTGGACTTAGGTGAAATGGCACCCTAGAGACTGTCTACTGTTTCAGCTCCTCACCCCCACCCCAACACACACATCCTCCAGTCCTCCTATCTGTTTCCCCATTTGGGCTCCCCATATCATACACATTACTTTTTTCTTCCTTTTCTCACATTTGGCCTTACTCTTCAACTTTTACAAGAAACCATATTTTTTTTCTAAACCTTTTTATCCAGTGATGGCTTGAACAGAAATTATGATTAGGGAAAGAAATTCATTGTTGCTGTTCAACTTTATTTTTCTTGCATCCTTTCAACACACCTTTCCTGATCAAGACAGCACAGAAAAACCATGTAGGAAGTAGCTCAATTAAGCCAATGCCACCCAGAATCCGTAGGGGTTATAGGTGCTCTAGGATGCATTTTTAGAGGATTTTCTCAACCTTTTAATCTAGTGATAGCCTAATCAAAATCATGAGTAAGAAAAGGATTTCAGTCTTATTTTTTTTCTTTCAGTAAAGATATATGTTGTGCCTGAGGCTTGATGTTCCAAGCTGACAAAATAGTACCTCAAAATTAACTAACAAGCCAATTGTGAGGATGCACAGGTCCTGTCTGGGAACAGTGTCTGCCTCCCTAACTCCCCTAAAAAGACAGTCACTGCCTGTGCATCCCTCTGGTGTTAGATTGGGATGAAAGCAAGGGTTCAAATTGACATAGTCACATATTTCAGCATACACATACATAGCATGCCTCCTCACTCCTCACTACTAGCACTCAAAGCAGGCACTTGTATATGTGCTTGATGTGTGATTACAAAGAAAGTGAAAAAAAAATGATTACAGTAATGTGTTCTGTTTTGTTGGTCCTAGACAGTACACTGTTTGTTGGTCCTAGACAGTACACTGCCCATACACAAGATGTAGTAACCTTTGTTTGCCTCTGAGGTCTGGATGAAAAGTAAAAAAAAAATGACCACACTGTCCTCAGCCCAAATACAAGCTATAATGGCCTCCTGTGCACAGCTCTAAGGTTTGACTGTGATGAAAATTAAATAAATAATAACCACACAATCCAAAGACCCCCCCACACACACACACATAACCTACAGCAGCATTCTGTAAACACATCTGAGCAGGGCTGGTTTTAGAATGGGTGCAGTTGTGTGCAAAGCCCATTATCAACCTTGTCCTAACAGGGTCATATCACAGCCCTGTTTATGTTAAAGACCATAATCATAAAAAGTGATACTTTTTTTTTCTCATTTTTCCCCAACCAGCAGCAGCTTTTGTGGGGCCCCACTTGGTCAAGGATGATTAAGGCAGCCCTTTGTATTCAATTATACAGTCTGGGGAGTGAGGGACTACCAGACTTCTAGAAGATCTAAGTGTCTGAATGTTCCGTGATGTATTTTATACCTTACTTTTGAAATATAATTACTTGTTAGCTACATTTTTTACCGATACCCGGAAGAATAGTGCATGTGTCCTGGCTTTATTGTGTGTGTGCAGAGATAAAAAATTAGTGATGTTGTTTTACACACACACACACACACACACACACACACACACACACACACACACACACACACACACACACACACAAGCCACAATAATTGCTAGTTTTGTACTTATTTCAGCAAATAGCAATACATTGTGCAACACTGGTACTGCCACACCATATCAGTGACTGCTGTTTCAGTCAAACGGCAGCAGCAGTGTAAGTCACTTTTATTTACCTCATTGACAAGTAATGCATGCCTGTCATGGTCCCTGATTTTAAAGACCATCCCTGATTTTGCTTATAATTTTGCTCTGTCCTTCGTAAAACGTTTGACTTGTTGGTAAATTATTCAGGATTATAGACAGTCAATAAATCCAGACATCAGAGTCCAAAAAATGTATGTTGATGTAAAAAGTGTTATTCTGTTACCTTTTTAATTGAATTAGAGTAATATTTAAAATGTGTTCCTGATTGTGAGCCTTTTTTCTGTTATTATGTTCTTCAAATCCAAGGTCTGCACTGAGATCTGTCACTGTGCTTATCAGCTTTATCCTAACAAGGTCATATCACAATCATGTTCAGGCAGGGGCGGCTCGTGTCATCAGGCTGCCGGACTGCAGCCCCCTCAACATAACAAATAGAAAGGAAAAGTCCCGACTACTGTTGGTCTATGCGCATGCTCAAGGCAGTCCCCATAGGGGGACACAAGGAGACATCTGTGCACTTTTAAAGGGCTTTCCTTGGGATCTTGCTAGGATTATGGGTCACGTCCAGACTGCAGAGCATTGGGATCTTGTCGGGCTTTCCTTGGGATCTCACGGGTCTTTGAGTATTGCGCAGGAAGGATGCACATTAGCTGGATATATTCAGGTAAGTGTATGGTGCTTTTTACCTTTATTTGTGTGTGTATGGTGCTTATGCTTTACTGGAGTGTGTGTGTGTATGGTGCTTATGCTTTACTGGAGTGTGTGTGTATGGTGCTTATGCTTTACTGGAGTGTGTGTGTATGGTGCTTATGCTTTACTGGAGTGTGTGTGTGTGTGTGTGTGTGTAAATGCCCCAGGTGCTTATGGTGGTGTGGTAGGGAATACCTCAGGCTTGAACCCTGTACCCTGTATGCAGGTGTTAAAGACTTGAGTTCCCTACCCACCACCATTTGTAAAAAAATTGCAGATTTTTGCCTCATATTCGATCTGATCTGTTCCTCATAATATCTGTGGTTTGTAAATGTTGCAATGCTTGATATTTGATGGTGTAGTAGTAGCATTGTTGCCTCACAGCTGCAGGTTCTTGGGTTTGATTCTTGGCTGGGGTTCCTTCTTTGTGGGGTCTGTATCTTCTCCCTGTGTTTGTGTGGGTTTGCTTTTGTGTCCTCCCATGTTACAAAGACATGTCTGCATTATTTCTTCCTGGGCCTCTGCTGAAAATTGTTTATTTGTTCCAAGTCAGACTGTCCTGATTAAAAATGTTAAATAAAATTGACAGGCATTTGAATTTCAGACTTAAGGGTTTCTGAATGTTTAATTCCTTGCATATTTGATGGTGCAGTGGTAGTATTGTTGCCTCACAGCTCTAGGTTTTCTGGTTTGATTCTTGGTTGGGGTGGCTTCTGTGTGGAGTCTGCATCTCCTCCATGTGTTTGTGTGGATTTGCTCTGGTGCCCTGCCATTTTACAAAGACGTGTCTGCAGTTTTAATCCCTGCTGAAAATTGGTTTTGTTCTGTCCGCAGTAAAATTGACAGGCATTTGAATTTCAGACTTCAGGTTTCTGAATGTTTAATTCCTTGCATAATTGATGGTGCAGTGGTAGTATTGTTGCCTCACAGCTATAGGTTTTCTGGTTTGATTCTTGGTTGGGGTGGCTTCTGTGTGGAGTCTGCATCTCCTGCTTGTGTTTGTGTGGATTTGCTCTGGTGCCCTGCCATTTTACAAAGATGTGTCTGCAGTTTTAATCCCTGCGTCTCTGCTGAAAATTGTTTTTGTTCTGTCCGCAGTAAAATTGACAGGCATTTGAATTTCAGACTTCAGGTTTCTGAATGTTTAATTCCTTGCATAATTGATGGTGCAGTGATAGTATTGTTGCCTCACAGCTATAGGTTTTCTGGTTTGATTCTTGGTTGGGGTGGCTTCTGTCTGCATCTCCTCCGTGGATTTGCTCTGGTGCCCTGCCATTTTACCAGTAAAATTGACAGGCATTTGATTTCAGAGACTGGTTTCTGAATGTTTAATTCCTTGCATAATTGATGGTGCAGTGGTAGTATTGTTGCCTCACAGCTATAGGTTTTCTGGTTTGATTCTTGGTTGGGGTGGTTTCTGTGGGAGTCTGCATCTCCTCCCTGTGTTTGTGTGGATTTGCTCTGGTGCCCTGCCATTTTACAATCTGCTGAAAATTGTTTTTGTTCTGTCCATGAGTAAAATTGACAGGCATTTGAATTTCAGACTTCAGGTTTCTGAATGTTTAATTCCTTGCATAATTGATGGTGCAGTGGTAGTATTGTTGCCTCACAGCTATAGGTTTTCTGGTTTGATTCATGGTTGGGGTGGCTTCTGTCTGCATCTCCTCCCTGTATTTGTGTGGATTTGCTCTGGTGCCCTGCCATTTTACAAAGACGTGTCTGCAGTATTAATCCCTGCGTCTCTGCTGAAAATTGTTTTTGTTCTGTCCGCAGTAAAATTGACTGGCATTTGAATTTCCAACTTCATGTTCTTCAGAATACATAGTAGCACAACCTTTTTTTTAGCAATTTTCTAAGTTTATAAGATGAATATTTTAAATTTGTCCCTATTTTTGGGACTGTATTCCCCCATTATTGGCTTCGTCCAGGTTTTTGTGCTAAGGTTGACAGCTATGGCAAGAACTGAATTCACTGAATATGTTTGAGGGCTGTATTCCCTCATTACTGGGTTTGTCCAGGTGTTTTGTACTAAGAGGTTGACAGCTATGGTGAGAACTGAATTCACTAAATGATAGCCATTTCAGTTTCAGTCTTCCTCTCTTTTACAAAGCAGCTGATGTGGCGTAGTGGTATGTTACTCTGACTGTTCTTTGCTCAGGGACCTTGGCAGTAAAATATATGGTGGCAACACAACATTTTATTCTAGCAACTTTCCAAGATTATACAAGCAATGTTTAATGTGTCCCTGTTTTTGGGCTTTTGACCCCCCCCAATACATTTTGGCTTTTTCCAGTTTTCTTGAGCTGCGAAGTTGAGATGCAGTTGAGTATTGAGTAGATTTTACAAGGAACTGAGAGCTGCAGGGGAATAGAAGTTTAGTGCTTTGCCAAGTTAATGCTATAGCACAACAGGTTGTGTACTTGCTTTTGATGCAGAAGGTTGTGGGTTCTACTCCCACAAGGGGTGGATGCTGCCGTACTGAGAATGTTCTCCTTGGTGAAGATGCTAACTATGAGTTCATTATCAGTTTGCCATCCATTTCCTCTTGCAATATTATTACTAGCTTATCATTTTTTAATGTAATATAGGCAATTTATTCCTGAGGGGCAACAGACACTTTATTTTTCGATGAAACCATGAAATATAAAGGTGATTGCTAGCAGCAACCGCTTCATTAGTTACAGATTTCTTTAATGTGGAATTATTTAGATGACTGACTTCAGAGATTGTGCATATTTACTGATAATGGACTGTAGAATTGTGCATATTTACTGATAAAGGTGGACTATAGAATTGTGCATATTTACTGATAATGGTGGACTGTGGAATTGTGCATATTTACTAATAATGGTGGACTGTAGAATTGTGTATATTTACTAATAATGGTGGACTGTGGAAGTCTGAGTAGACTTTTTTATGATAAATGTTCTCAACTGAGCAGTTTTGCCATTATGGGTGCATATGGTTTGTTTCATTGCTTACTGGAAAAAATGTTCAAAACAAATTTAAAACACCCTGTAACAAGTGTACTGTATTGTACAAGGAATATAATTTTAGTACAATGAGGAAGGTGTATCAAAGAGCACATGTATGTTTCATATGCAAGGAGCCTATGATTCTAAAACAGCCCAAAATTAATCTTTATCTGCCACTGGCAAAATGTATTTTCTTTGAATGTGGGTTTCAATGCTGTTTCAATGAATGTGAGTTTCAAGGGCAGAGAAGTTTTAATGCTAAGTTTTCATTGTGAGACTGCATTGCTTTGTTTAACAGATGACTTAGTGTTTGTGCTGTAAAATACAAAATAAAACTTTCAAATGAAGTCCAACTCATCATAGAAGTAAAGCAGTATGCACATTAGTGTTTATGGTAAATGGAGTGAAATAGCCAAGTATAATGGTTCATTGGAATGGCTGCAGAGGCTCCATTCAACCATTATTTTGTCAGGGGAAGGGCAGCAAACTCAGACAGGCCCAGCTGAACTATACCTCCCAACTGTCCAGATTTTCAAAGAATGAATAGATTTTTGCTTCTTATTTTTGGTTTGTTGTTCATAAAATTTGTAGTTTTAATTCCTAAATGATTTGCCAGAAGTCACTCAATAAGTTTCAGACTTCATAACCTTCAGAAAAATGCATGTTAAAGTAAGAGCTGTTCTATCAACTGTCTCAATTTATACAAGAGCAATTTTAGTACTGTTTATATGTGCCCCAATATATTTGGCCTTGTTCAGATTTACTGCATTAACAGGTTGAGAGGTACATGCAAATAAATTGCTTTATAGAATTAGGCATAGCCAACCTCTCAACTGTCCCCAATTTTTGGCTCAAAATGTTGCTCTTCCCCTTATAATCCCTCCATAAAATAGCAATTTTGGAAGAAAACATGGAGGGTTTACAATTAAGAAATAACTGTAATAATCAAAGTTATAGATTACTTGAAATGCATGTAGATTCTTTTATATTTTGTCAGCTGCTCAAGGTAGCAGTACTAATATTAAAGTGTCCCTTCTTTGACAGGTAGCAGCTGTATTGTGTGTCTATTTTATATTTTTGCATCACATTTGGTCCATTTTTCATAAAATTGTGTTTTTTGTCAAATTAGTGACAAATCACTAAAGACTGAAGTTAGAAAATGACAGACATTTGAGTTTCAGATTTTATACCCTTCAGAAAATTCATACTAATGCAAGACCTATTCTATTATCTTTCTAAGTTTATTAGAGCAATATTTAAAAATTGTCCTTATTGTTGGGCCTTTGTCCCACTTCTGTGTATGGCTTTGTCCAGATTTCTTGCTCTTGAGGTTGAGAAGTATGACAAATATGTCAGGGCCATCACAGTCAGCCAGAGAGATTTCAAATTGTGACATGCTTGTTGCACCCCACTCCCCCATGTAGTGACTCTGGATGTGTCCAAGCAAGGCAAGGAGTAGTTGTATCTACCTTGGATGGGGAGGACACACTGCATAAGCACTACAGTGGCTTTTCATCTGTCCTTGATTTTGCAGAATGGTCTGGTTTCTGTCATATTTTTGTACTGTTGATTTATGCTTATTACTCAAAGTGCCTGTTGCTCTGTGTTTTTAAGTAGCAATGCTTTAATGACCATAAGGTAAGCTTGTCTGAGATCGTAAGATGCAAGTAAGCTTTAATAAGCATACTGTTAAAGAATTGCCAACATTGAAAGCCTTTCTGTTGTTGCCATGCAGAGAATACTTGACTAGATAATGTATAAGCCTTGGGTATTAAAGGACAGGATTCCATTATTTTAAAAAGCTCATTACACTTGTTGGAGACTTCCAGTCATCTCTACAGACTTTACCCGTAAACTAAACAGAATGCCAATCATGTGTGGTCCATAACCTGTACAGTAATCCTTTAAGCAATGTATCTTGAGCTTGTTTCTTGTTTGCTTTTCATTTTTACTTTTATCATGTTTTCCCCATGAAACAAGTTGTCAGGCAGCAGGTCTTTTTTGGATAAGAAACATTTTTACAAGGGGGGCATCACATAGATTTCTACTTTCACCATGTTACTTGGTACTTTAATAAAGCTGAATATATTATAATTAGGACTGCAGTGCAAGGAGAAGTGGTTTGAGTTGAGTGCTTCTGGTCTTTCTTATACTTGATTTTGACTGGCATTCCAGTAATGTATTTAAAAAGTAATTTATTTTTTCATGCCTCACAACCTTTTGTTTCCATCTAGATATTAAGTAAGCTGTCATGCAGCCAATGCATTGAAATATTTTTATTCTTCTACACTTATTTTTGTCTTGATTGGACTTTCATAATGATGGTTTGCCACCCAGGGCAGCGTATTTAATTAAAGTTAGTTTTTTGTGGTTTTGTGCATAGCTCCTCCCCTTTCTGGTTGACCACACCCCCTCCCCTTGACCCCACCCATTCAGCTGTCTCCTGCAGCCCCCCTGTGATTTGAAGTCACCAGCCGCCACTGTGTTCAGGTTAAAGTGTGGAATCTGAAAATTTATAAAAAATGTTCTCCTCATTTTCCCAACCAGCAGCAGCTTTTGTGGGGCCCCTCACACAGTAAAAGATGATTTTGGGGGCCTCCTGTATCCACAGGTATTCCACGTACCTAAACCTTTTTAGTGGAAAAAATGTCTACCAGCAGGGGTTAACTAAGCCAGGGGCACTATGTTAGTGGTTAAATATTTAATGCAGTTGTGAAGCCTGTTTCTTGATAAAAAAATTATTTTAACCAGAGACATCTCTGAATTTTAAAGGAGATATAAGTAACAGTTATTACTCACCTGGTTTATTAAGTATACAAGATTGCTGTAGTAGCTTTTGGTGATTTGACAAAAATGCTACAAAATTTCAAGATAAGAACTTACTGTGGGTGTTGGCTCCCCAGAAACAGGGGGGCTCCAGCAACCACAGGGTTTGCTGGTGACTAAAGCCATCTATGTATAGTATGTAGATGCAGCTGTTCATGATTCCATTCCAAACCAAAGGGTGCAATTTAAGTATGTTCTCTGCCATTTCTGTGTATCAGCAAATAGAGATTGGTTAAAAAAGTGTGGTTGAAAACTATCTGAAAGATTACATTTAGCAGCAAAGTTAATCATTCTGTTCTCTGCTAAGTACTTACCAGTTTGACTTGTTAAAACTTAGTTTGTAGTCTTTAGGATGTAGAACTAAGAATGTTTACTTTTAAGTCTTACATGTTACTTAATTCAGGATAAATTCTAAAAGTTATTGTGATGTAAGGACATAACATTATTATGTATTTTTGAAATAGCTATACTCTTTATCCGGAAGTGTTTGTGTCGCACAATTTCAAACTCCCCCCCTCCCAATTATTTTAGGTCATCATTTATTGCATCTATTAATCCTGCTTTAGCCTTTCTTTAGCAAACATTTGGAACACAACGTGTGACAAGTGATCAAAGATAAAACTGGAAACACATAAGAGAAGTGTAATAGCTATATATGGTTTGTATACCAGAAGCCATCAATAATCATTCTGAATTATATCCTTTAAAGTATGATTGGGGTGTGGACGAAATTGCCTATTCCTTGTTTCACAGTTTTTTGTAGAGTGACAATTTATGACATATTTCTTAAGGCATGATAGTTCAAAGGTTGTTATGATAGTGTAGAAGTATGCTTTACATGTCAACATTCTACCACATGCACACACTTTGTCTGCATATTGTTCATGACTAAATGTTGCCTGTATGTCCCTCTGATGTTGGACTCTGTTTTACGTAAGATTGTCCATGTATATTATGACAAAGTCAAATCCCATATGTTAACAGAAACTACTGTCAGTGCACCGCAAATTCTACTTTATTTTGTCTGAGAGACTTGCATAACCCCCCCCCAAATTTTCTTTATCTTTGAAAAACATCCATTTTCTGAGTAGTTAAGGTATTCCAATAATGTTATTCTTCCAATCAGTTTTAAAAAAATGTTCATGTGGCTGATTTTGTAACCTGTTTGAACTGAAAGACTAATTCCAATCCCTCTGTGTGGTAAAATGTCAGATCATTGTCCATTTCAGGAATATTCTGACAAAAGAAGGACAATGATAGCTCTGAAGACTCATGTGACTCATTTCTAGCAGTTGAGTATAAAATATTTGAAGTGTGAAAATGCTTGAACTGTGCCAAGTGAACAATGAGGAAGAACTTATGACCAAATCAGAAAGAAACAGCTTAGCCCTTCACTGATCAGGATAACTATGTATTAATAATGCACATTATTGGTTGAAAGAATTGATGAGACTGTACTAAACTGGAATTAACTGGAAACAACTGAAATTAGACTAGAACGAAAGTCATTATTTGTTAATTATCCAAATTTGTGCTGAACAGGTGCCAGTCTCTCCTTTATGGGCCAAGTTTTGCGTACTTTTCAGAATGAATTCTCCAAACACTGTAGTTCATTTAATAAGGCTTTATTAGATGTTTACAATATCTGGATACTGTCTTCATTAACAGTGCTGACAAACAATAACAGTCTGTAGAAAAGCTGTGATGCTGGTTAGTAATAACAGTGCAGCAAAATATATCCAAAGTTTCTGCACATATATTCTGATTGTCCTGAATAATGTAAACTGAAACAGTCTTTATTTGACCTGTCTTCTGTACTCAGGCTCGAGCGTCTGTATTGTAGCTTCCTTTCTGAAATGCTGAATACTTAATCTTTTCTGTATGTCAGGTTGAACTAACTAATTGACTTCCCTAACTGTATCTGAAGTATATTTTAATAATACTGAACCCCTGTAATGCTTTAAATGCCTCCTTGGCCTTGGTTACCTTGGTTACCAGGCCTGGTCTTGCATGTGCCTTATCTAAGAAACATTGTGTAGCTGGCAAGATTGTATCTTTCCCTTGAGAAAAGAACATTCTGTATTTCTGCATTTTCTGCACATTTCATGCTTATCTTTCCTTTCTAATAAATTGTCTTTCTCTGAAACTGAATGCATACATGTCTGACTATATTTTCAGGCCTTATTCTACCTAAATGTACTATAGTAATTTTACTGAGAATACCATAACTCTATTGGTTAACTGTAAAAAAAACAACGTGAAGTTGTAATAATCCCTAGCAAAAAATAAGCAAGCTTTTTTCACACAATTGAAAACATTAATGCTTTGAGTTTCCAAGTGTTCTTTTGCAACAAACACACTTAACCGTCTCCAAGTACCATCTGGGGTGATATCGTTTTTAGAGAAATTAAGGCAGAGCTGTCTGCTTCCATCAGTGCAAAGTCTGATTCTTTTTGTTTGCATTTGCCTCCTACAATGAGCTGCTTATTGTATTCCAAGATCTGATACCTTCAACATCTTTTGTGATTAGCAGAGCTCTGTTTTCCACTTAGCATATCTTCAGTGCCTTTGGCAATGATTATTACAATGATATATTTATTATTATTATTAATATTATTATTATGCTTTGAGTGGGTTGGCCCTTCTGGACAGTGCCAATTTAAAGAGGGGTCCTGGGCAGAAAAGTAGGATGGCATGTGGCAAAGTAGATAACGTTGCTGCTTTACAGCACTGGGGTCTTTATTTTGGTTCCTGACTGGGCTAACTTCTTTGTGGACTATGCAGGCCCCCATTGACTATGTGGGTTTTTGCAAGGTAGTCTGGTTTCCTTCCATATCCCAAAGACATACCATAGGTGAAATGGCAATCCCCCTAACTTTTGTAGACTGATGTTCTGTCTAGCATTATGTTCTTTGTCTTGCATCCCACGAATACCAGTATAGGCTTTAGTTCCCCATGACCCTGAACTGGATAAAGCAGGTATTAGAGAATGTATCGCTCTAATTCCCCCAGGTAGTTTAACAGGTTACACCCTTGCTTTTACTGCTTGGAAGATCAGAAGCCTCTGAATTATATTTCTTCTCCAGGTGCTTGTATTCCTTTTCCATCACAAACTCTACAGTGCAACATAATTTTTTTGAGGGGAGGGATGAGTTCTGCACTTCTCTGGTCCTACCATATGGATGAGATGTTAAATTGAAGTCACATCCTGAGCTGATGGTAGCATTGGTGGAGTTTAATAATTCCATGATAGTTTTTCAAAAGTCTGTCAATGTTTACAATAAATTTATGCTCAGTTCTAGAAAATCTTCATTTGAGGCATTATCATTTTTCAAGGTAAACCTTAATGACTGGATGGCCATCTACAGATTTATTCCTGGCCTGACCTGCATTGCATTCTGGTAATGGGAATAACATCATGAGGTTTGGTATTGAAAAGTTTTAAGTTTTCTCTAGACTTATTTGCCTTGTAATTCCTGTGGTCTTATGATCCATTGGCCTTTCTAAATGGCACTGCAAGCCCATTATGTGTGATTCAGTATCACTTATAATTGTTGAATATAATTATAACAGAAGTGATAAGGATGCCCTTAGCTTGATCTGTGGGATGGGTAAAAAAAGCTTAATAAATACATTTATGGAAAAAAAAGATCATATTGTTAATGGATCAGCAGTCTTTACTGCCCATTTACAGTCCCCAGAAGGATGCAACACTGATAGTTACAGCATTCATGGTACATGGGTCCTTGGACTATATCCATAAGACACTGAATAAAAATTGTGAGGGAGTATATCTGTACTGACTGTCATAGTCAGTATAGAAGGCAGCTTGAAGAACTCAGCACCATCACTGAGAAAACTGTTTGTTTCAAGAACATTGCTTAGAAGGAAATATCTGCCATAACTGAGCTGTAGTGATAATAGGCCTTATTTTACCTCCACAGAGTTCAAAATCTTTACAAAACAAAAATGCCATTATGCACTTCACATCAGCTCCCCCTTATACAGCCACCAATGAATTATCAGAGAAAGACTGTCAAAATTTTAAGAAAGTTATTAAAACTTTTACCCTAAAATAAATCATAGTAATATAAGGCAGGTAATATCTGTTTTGCATAGTAAAATGCAACTCATATGAGTTTTAATTCAATGCCAGCAATGATGTCAATAAACTGAGTGAGGTTGTACCTGGGCCTAATGAAACCTGAAATGTAGAAAGAAGTACAGGAACTAATAATTCAACTCATCAGTGTGAAGCTAGCCAGAATCTTATCTAACGGATGGCTTAGATAGCATATACACATAGAACAAACAAATGGAAATTGTGTCAAATTGCCTTGAGAACATAGTCCCTGATATGCACAAGGTGACAGCAATTTGGTAAGATTTCAAGTGTTTGACCACTCAGAGACCCAAAGCCTATTTGAAAGCAAATGGGATTTTGATAGACTGACAGATGACCAGTGTCATAGCCAGGAATTTGTTCAACCTAGTCCAACTGTTGCTAAAGATTCTGTCCCAAATGATTCAGAGTAATCTTTAGCCACAGCAGTAATTCTTGTAGCATGGCACAAATTGGAAAAAGATAGTTATACCAAAAATCATAGATAACCATATTCATACACCTGAGGGGTGGGTGATCATATTCATGCCCGCAATGTGATGGAAGACCAAATTCATACCATGAGTGACAGATGATCATTGAAGGAGTGATGGCCTATACCATAGCCCAGGACTGATGAATAACTAGTGTAAGTACCTAGAAGGATGGGTGACAAATATTGGACACCAAGTGCAACGAATGATCAATGCAGGAATGGAATGAAGGGTGAACGATTCAATGTAGAAGCAGCAGAACCCTATGTGTTTACACAGTCTATAAAAGATATTATAAACAGATACCGGGATATTTTTAGATCACAATGGGCAACCTATACATCACCACTCTGATCGGAGAATGAACATTTTCCAGCAAGGGGTTAATGTACAGGTAATGCCCACTGAAAAAGCCATGAAGCTCAGACAATTAAAATCCAAATGGCACATTTTTTTTAAATAAAAAGTTAAAAAGAAAAAAATAAAGAACTGAAGTATGTATATGTGTCTCTGCATATTTGTTTACTTGTATACGTGAGAGCTTAGGCAACTGAGAGAGGGAGAGAGACGCACATACACACAGATAGTGCTGATTGTTGTATGCAGAGATCATAAACAATATGTGATTACATTTTTATAGTCTAGCATTACTGACTAGATAAAATTTTCTGTGTCTTCATTTTTTTATTTTTATACGCCAACATTGTAAATCAAGGTAAAGAGAAGCAATATATGGAAAATCAGGAACAGTAAAGGTAGGTGAAGAGTAATCTTGTGTGTGTGTGTGTGTGTGTGTGTGTGTGTGTGTGTGTGTGTGTGTGTGTGTGTGTGTGTGTGTCTGTGTGTTTCTGTTTTTGTTTAATTAATTTGCACTGAATGACACATATGAAGACATGTTCACTCAGAAAGTGACTGGTGTGGGGGGGGGGGTCTGTGTGTGTCAATGTGTGTCTATGTGTGTTTCTGTATATGTATATTTATGAGTGTCTGCCTGTCTGTGTTTCTGAAAGTGTGTGTTTCTATTTGCATATTTTGGAGTCAGTCAGTCTGTTTGTGCTTCTCAATGTGTATTTGCAATTTTTGTGTGTTTATTTGTGTGATTTAGATATTGCATACTTGCCTAACTTGTACTTTGGATGCAAAATATTTCCTCCAATAACAATTTTATATACTACAGTAAGTTTGAAACATTAGGTAATGGGGAATTATTTTACATCAAAAATACAAAACATATGTATAGTAATAAAAAATGCAAAACAATTTAGCAGTTGGTCTATTCTCTAGCCACAATAATGCCTTCCAGGGTGTGTGTTATTGTGTAAATAATGGCCTTTCAGGCCTGTGGTGTCAAGTCTCAAAATTCCCCTGGACATGCAATATTTATATAGTAACACACACGCAGTTGTGTATTATTGCTTGCATAAATAATGAAAAGAAAATTTTGAAATAACAGTTATGTTATTATTACATGATTAAAAAGAAAAGTATTGAAATAGGCTATATCCACAAAGTTCCTTGCAGGAATTGTTCCCAATGTATATATATCTCAAGTGCAGAAAATGTAATCATTCAGTAAGTTACTAAGCAAGAAAATTTATACATTTAAGGTTTATGACAGTTGTGCTACTTAGAATGTGGTTTATTTAGTAAAGTACAGGAAATGTACATCATTTATCTGAGCAGGAATAAATAGCTTCTTAAAGACTGTATCGGTGTACTTTACTCAGAGGTTAAAAGGAAAATAATCATAACTAATACATTATATAAATATATGGTTGCTGATGGTCTGGCCCATGAATTTATGTTTTGTATTTTACAAGTTGTTTGTCTAGATAACAGAAATGGGGGCTTACTGATGAAAAAAGGGTTGCATGACTGCAAATGGATAACTGTGTTAAGAGCTGGTGAACACTTAGGTTTAAATGGATGTCTCTGTCTAAAATCTGTTTTAAAGATTGGCTACTTTAAAAATTAATATCATATGTCATGTGGTGTTTTAATCTTTGTAATCACTGGCAAGAAGAAACTTTTTAGAGTACATCAGTGGAACTTATAAACAAAGATATTGGCAACCTTCAAACACTGGACCACAGCCAGTTTGGGTTCGTGAAGGGCCGATCTTGTCTCCTGAACCTGAGTGGCTTCTTCAAATCAGTCTCCAGAGCTGTGGATGAGGGTAAGGCAGTCCACACAGCCTATCTGGACCTCGCCAAGGCCTTTGACACCACCCCCCACTCTGGAATCATAGGTAAACTTACTAAGCTGGGCATTAATCCCTACATCACTCGATGGGTTGCCAACTGGCTTACTGACAGAACCCACACTGTAAAAGTAACTGACTCCAAATCCATCTCCAGACAAGTGACAAGTGGAGTACCTCAGGGTTCAGTCCTGGGACTGCTCTTGTTTGGCATCTACTCCTCTGAAGTACAGGCCAACACTAAGGGACTCTGGCTAACAAAGTTCGTAGATGACTGCAAACTGGGAGCCATTACTGAGTCCTCAAATGATGTGGATACTCTACAAAAGGGCTTTACAGAAACAAAAGCTTGGTGCCAGAGCCATGGGCTCAAACTCAATGCCAAGAAATGTATAGTTATCCCCTTTGGGAAAAAAACATGTACCTGTGAATTACCACATAGGTGGCAGTACAATAAACACTGAAAGTGTGATAAGAGACTTAGGGACACAGGTGGACAGTGGTCTCACCTTCATTAACCACATTGCCACAACAGTCAGGAAATCCTTCTATGTGGCACACCTCATCACTAAGGGCTTTTCATCCAGAAAAAAGGAGGTCATTGTCCTACTGTACTCATCCCTCATTAGACCCATTATAGAAGACAATGCCCCATTTGGTATGTACCTCTCAAGACATCTGCAACAACTGGAAAGGCCGCAGAAATACATCACTAAAAGAATCACAGGCCTAAAGCAGATGCCCTGTGCTGACCGCCTTAAAAAACTCCAGCTATACTCTGTCACATATCATCTACTCGGAGGCAATCTCTGATTAACATACAAGGCCATGTCAAACCCAGAGCTGTTGGACATGCTACACTTCAAGAAATCCCAATCCCTCAGAGCCACGCGCTCCAGGGATCTAAACCTTGTCATCACAATAAACAAAACATGCTGGAGGGATAGGTTCTTGATACAGAGACTCCCCCAGACTCTGGAATAGACTGCCCACACATGTCAAGCAGAGCGCCTCCTTGGCCTTCTTCAAAAGGAACCTTGACGATTGGATGGGAGAAAGGAAATTCACCCCCGGGGATCACATCAGTTGCCCTGCTAGACAGGGGTCCAGGGAAGTAAATAGTGTGGGAAGAAATAGTCAGGGAATTGTTATGGCTAGGCTTGTATAGGCCTTAGGGCCGATAGCCTAGTACCAACCTATGAACCTATGAACATGAGAAAGCAGTGTGAATGTGAAGCATGTTGTTTTAATAAAATTGTTAATTTTTTTGAGTTCTTGGAACCAAGCTTTTTTCTTTGTTTGCTGATGAGTTTGTTCTACTCAGAATTTACCAACTAGAGCTGCCATTGAATTGTTTATTCTATGACGCTATACCATTCTTAGATGAGACAGAGTCGTCTAGCTGTCTTATTCGGTTTGTATCATGCAGTACATTTGGAAAAATGACACTTATGAATAACATTGTCACTCTTCCAGTAGTACTGCATGGTACAAATGTGCACAAGGCAGCTATTACAATTTCTGCACTACAGCAAATGTTTATAAATGATACTGTATTAATTTAAAGAAAAAATATTTATGTATTCATAATTGCCAGAGCAACTGTATCAACTAATTGAATAAAATATGTTTCCCTTTTAACAAGTCTATTTATTTCAAACAAGATAAAACCAGGACATTTGAAAGAAAAGACAAAGACCAACTGACACAATATAGCATTTAATAAATGCTAGCACCGTGGCACATGCCTTCAAGGACTTATAAAAATCAAAATTGAAATTAACACTCCTTTTAATTAAAATAAATAACCAATTATACAGTTATTATAAACATTCAATCACCTAAGCTAAACTAATTAAAACTATCAGATAATTAAATCAAACATTTCCAATTACATTCTATATTCAGACTTATCAGTACTAAAGTCTCATATTTTAAAATGCATGCAGCTTCTTTCTACAGTAATTCTTCCTTAAGCAAATTATCATCCTCAAGTCTAACCCTTATTTGTTCTAAAACAGTTCCCTGTAATAAGGATGCATCACAATGATGGCATTATTTAAAGTGAATAGCCATTTGACGTTCTGTTTTCTGTCTCTTTATGTCTCTGATATGTT
The DNA here is from genome assembly GCF_019279795.1 of Protopterus annectens. Lineage (NCBI taxonomy): Eukaryota > Metazoa > Chordata > Ceratodontiformes > Protopteridae > Protopterus > Protopterus annectens. The sequence goes on along the minus strand of NC_056733.1, from coordinate 1,497,148,919 downwards.
CTTGTAACCTGCATTTAAAAGCCTTCTTACTTTTATCTATAAAAAATAAATTACATGGACATTTAAGAGCATTTACAATGCTCTCCGTATTACACGTACATTTCTTAATATGATGAAATTTATGGTTATTAACTCTATCAAAAAACGTAACAGAAGTAGCAATGAGAGAACTAGTTCACCTAAAACACTTAACTAATAATAAGAAATTAGGGTGAAGAGAGTCTAGACACCAAAGTGGACTGAATTTCCCTCCTGGTGTGTGGACTCTCTTCACCCTATTTTCTTAGTATCTATCAAAAAACATAACTAACTACCTGTTTACAACTACAGCAACCTTCCACAAGGGAAGGTCCCCATAGTTGAGTTACCCCAGAGGTCTGAATATAGAATGTAATTGGAAATGTTTGATTTAATTATCTGATAGTTTAAATTAGTACAACTTAGTTGACTGAGGACCGGACTCACAAAGGCTTGCACGGAGTCTTAGAGTATAAGACTCCATACAGCCATCATGTCTGACGAGCGATCCAAGAACAGCCTGTAGGGGCATGTAAGAGAGCTCCTAAAACGGCTCTTACACAGACAGGGCTGGGATATGCAAATTACCTCAATTGCAGGCGAAAGGCATGCAAATGAGGTAGATTTGCGATTCAGGAAACCCAAACCTGTCCGAGTAAGAGCAATGTTATTTGCAGAAATGTACTCAGTTGACAACTGAGTACCGTTCTGCAAATAGCAAAACGGAGCTGTGACAGCTCAAGATAAAGGTTGCAACCAGTGCAGGAAGCATGCCAGTGGCCAAATATACGGCCATTGGAAATGTTTCCTGATGCAATATGAAAATAAAAATATTTTTTTTCGCTGATTTCTGATGTTTAAGCATAGAGCAGGGCAAACGGGCTGCGCTCTAAAGCCCAGAATATTAAAAATTAAAACCCACAAATGTGGATTTTATTGAAATTGTTAATGTACAATGCAAGAGAATGGCAGGCTGAAGACAACATGGCCACCGAGTAGAGGTTGCTAAGGGGGGAAGCACAGTCTAAGACATGTAGCCAAGCATTAGTAGGCAATCCTATGTAAATGAGTGTTAGGATAGTGAATCGCAAGTTTACATAGCAAATGAGCACAGTCAGTGGAGTGTAGGAGTAGGATATGGGGAGTAACAGAGTAGAAGATAGGTGACATCATGAGGGGGGGTGTGTATGAAAGAAGTGAGGCTCATTGGAGCAGAGTGGCATGTGTCAGCTGTCATTTATACATCATGGAAAGAGGTGTGTCAACAGGTAGGCTAGGGAACACCAAGAAATGGAAGGTGTATGCCGTGGATAACACCAAAGTTGCTTGCTGAATGGGTATGCGCACGCGTGCGAGCGTGTAAACCCGAGTACGACAGAGTGCACACGTGTAAGCGTGAGTGCACATGTTTAAGCCGAAGTAAGCATGTATAAGGATGTTTAAAGAGTTGTAAGCGCGTTTGCGCTGGTGTGCGTGCGTTTTAACCCAAATAAGTAAGTTTTAGTCCGTGTAAGCATGTGTGCGTACGTGTTAGCTGCTGTGCGCGTGTTTGCGCTTGTGTGCGCGGCGCCCCCCCGAGGAAACAGAAAGGAAAAAGGAAGCACAACAAATAGTAGGAAGCTACCAGGGAGTACTAGCAGAGCTAGCAGGTGAAAACAATCAGAATCAGGCAATTACACAGGCAGTACACTAGCCCAGCCCAGCCTAGCACTTAAAACTCTGCAAACAACAATCCAGTATGTTTCTCACAACAGACACTGCAGTAAGCTAATAAAAGTGAAAACTGAAAAATCTTTACTGAGACAAAGAAATGTTAGGGGCTGCCGTTGCTGTTATAAGGCGACATATGCAACATGCTGAGGGTGGTGACAATGGAAATGCTGCTGGACAACCCACAGTGAGGAGATGGAGAAGAGTGTACAGGCCCAGGGTAACCTACCAAGGGCTACATGAGCTGGAGATAGTGGAGTGCTATAGAGTGGACAGAGACCTCCTGCAGCAAATTGTTGAGCTGTGCAGGCCACACCTCACACACAGAACCAACAGAGGGGAACCCATCCCAGTGGAAACCAAGGTATGCGTTGGCCTAAGAATATTAGCAACAGGTACCTTCCAGAGACCAACTGGTGATATGATGGGGATATCACAGGCATCAGCATCCAGGGTACTACACCAGTTCCTGGATGCCATGTCAGCACATGTCAGTGATCATGTATATTTCCCCAATTCCTGTGAGGTATTGGCCAGCAATATGTGTCTCCTACAGCAAATAGCGGAATACCCTGAGGTAGTGGGTGCAATAGACTGCACGCACATACACATCAAAGCACCAGCCGGTGATCAGGGTAGGGTCTACTTCAACCGCAAGGGCTTCCCCTCCACCAACTGCCAGATCATGTGTGATGCCCAGGGCATAATACTGAATGTGTGTGCAGGCTGCCCTGGAAGCTACCATGATTCCCATATCTGGCATCTGACACAGCTGTACCAGACATTTGCCAATGGGGACATCCCACATGGTCACCTAGTGGGGGATGCTGGCTATGCACTGGAGCCGTGGCTGATGACACCCATCAGAAATGCACACACACCTGAACAGGAACACCATAATGAGGCACACTCACAAACACGTAATGTAATAGAGTGTGTGTTTGGGCTGCTCAAGTCATGGTTCCGGTGCCTGGACACATCTGGTGGAGCCTTGCAGTACATGTACCCAAATTGTCATGGTATGTGCTATGCTACATAATATGATCCTGCAAAAACAGCTGCAGCAGGACCAGCATAGGCCTGGGCCAAACAGCCCCCCACCATTGCCAAGGCCATCACAGGCAGAGCGTGACTCGGAGGAGGAACAACCTGAGCCTGCCCCAGTAGGCAGAAGGAGGCATTCCCAGTATGCTTTGGCCTTGGAAAAGAGGCAACGCATAGCACATACACTGGCTCAGTAGGAACTCTGGAAATTATACCTCTCTCTGACTCGCACATATAGTAAAAGGGAAGCCTAAGTTGACACTACCTGCTTTCAAACATGTACAGGGAGTGCAGTATGTGCATCCAACATAGGCAGCCCTGCAGCACCACCTAAGGCATGATTGCCATGTGTTAAGCAATATAAAGCAGTGCTAAACAGCATTTACCACCATGTAGTATATGCAAACAAAATTGCACACACCGACTAGCACAACTGTGGTCAATGTTCAGTAATACTGGGCAACGTCCAGCAATGTTGGTGAATATTGAGCAATGTCGGACAAGCCTGGTCTAAGTAGGGCATAGCTGAACAAAAGCCAACATGCTCATATTTGCTTAACTGGCCCTTAAGCAGTCTGGTCTGCTCAGTATGAAAATATAAAGCAGTGATGGGCCTCGAACCCAGGATACTGTGCACTATAGCCAAAGTACTGAACCACTAAACCATGACAGTATTGCAATGGTCAGCCTGTATGAAGGAATGTTGATAAGTCTATGCAAAGTATTTCATGGAAACCCTGCAGGCACAGTATAATCCTTGCCGAGTTATGACACAAAGGTGAGTCCTGCAGTGAGAACAGAACCTGACTTCCAACACACACAGTATAAATGTTAATACTGGTCATGTTTGCACACATCAACAAATGTAGTGGACCTCAGATAGCAACATACTGAAGGGTCACACTGGGCATGCTCACACACTTGAATAAATGAGACAAATGTCAGGCAACAAAACACAGAATGGCAGAACTGGGCATGCTCACACACTTGGCCATGTCTGAGTACAGCAGTGGGCCACGCATATCTGGCAGTTGCATGTGTTAACCCAGGAACCTGTCACTATACAGCAATCCGCCCTATGCACACAGTTATATGACAACAGACACATCTATAATATAGTGGAAACCTGTCATAATCAAATGCGTTCTGCAAATACCGAAGTTGTTCATAGAAACTGGTAAAGCAAAGATGATAAAGACCTGCAAACAGTATCAGCAATAAACATTGTGCATCTTGAACATTAGCATAGGTTCAGAGGTTGATACTAGGCTATTTGCCCTAAGGCATGTACAAGCCTAGCCAGAGTGTGTTTGGCATTCGCAATCCTGTCAGATTACTACACTGTGTGTGTGAATAGTAGGTCACACAAGGTAGCCCATGTACGTTTAGGCTAGTGTGCCTCTGTCTAGCAGGGACACAGAAGATATTTCAGGGGTAAACATACGATCACCCATACAATCATCAAGATGTCTCCAGTAGGTGGTCAGTGGGTGGCTCTGCCTATGTGAAACTGGGATTACATTCTGGAGTGAGTGGAGCCTCTGGGATAAGAATCTGTCCCTCCACAATGAAATATTAACATCTGTGCTGAGGTATACGTCCCTGGAGTGTGTAGCTCCAAGGGAGTCGGATATCCTGAGGTGGAGCATGTCCAGTAATTCTGGGTTGGGTATATCTGTAAACAACAGGCACACATCATATCTGAGTAGGTGGTAAGCGACTGAGTAGAGCTGGAGTTACTGCATCTGAACTGTGCAGGGCATGTGTGTGAGTCCCTAGATCTGCTTGGTGAGGAACTTCCATGGCCAGTACAGTTGCTGCAGGTGTCGGGTAAGGTACACCCCAAATGTGGCATTGTAACCAAACATGGATGTGATGAGTATAGGGGCACAATGACCTCACTCGATCTAGATGTGAAACCATATGGGATAAGGTGGCCCACATAGAAGGTGTGTCCAACCACTTTGGCAATGTGAATGTCAAAGGCAACAGTACGAACAAGTCATGTCCCCAAATCCCTAACAACTCCTACCGTATGTGATGGAGTACTACCTATGTGGTAATGTGTGGGCATGTTGTTATTCCCAAAGGGGATGACTATGCAACTAATGGCATTTAGCTGTAGGCCATGGCTCAGGCACCAGTCATCCATCTCTGTGAGACCCTGTTTGAGTATGCATGTGGCAGTTGGAGAGTTGATCATGGCACCCAGTTTGCAGTCAATTGCAAACATGTTCAGCCATATTCCCCCTGTGGTAGCCTGTACATCAGACAAATATATACTGAACAAGAGAGGTCCCAGGACCGAGCCGTGTGGGATGCCACGTGTAACTGGTGTATAGTCAGACATGGCACCTGCAATTCTGACCATGTGGGTGCTACCCCTGATCCAGGTATCAATCCATCGTGTGAGATATGTGTCCATATTGACACTGGTGAGCCTATGCATAATGGCCCAGTGGGTTATTGTGTTGAAGGGTTTTGCAAGGTTCAGGTAGGCTGTGTGGACAGCTGTCCCTATGTCGATGGACCTGTTATCCATTTAAAGAATACAAACAGGTTCAAGAGGCAAGATCTGCCCACAACAACGCTGAAATGTGTAGGACACAGAGTCTGTATGTTCCCGATGTCTATGTGTATGAGTCCCATGACAATACACTCCATTGCTTTGTGGAACAGACTACTTAGGCTTATAGGGCAATATTGTCTGTGGTCCGTTGTGGCATCAACTCTGTGGAGCAGGACCACTGTTGCTGTATGCCATTCCTTGGGTACATATCCTGTGGTAACTCTGATATTGAACAGTGATGTAATGTGAGGGTTGCGTCTGTCATGATGCTCATGTAAGATGCAGGCTGGGACACCATCTGGTCACATTGATACTGTGATGTACGCTTTGGGGAGGGCAGCACTCACCTGTTACTGTGTGATGTTAGGGAGGTTATACTCTGTTGGGATGGATAGTTGCTCCTTAGGGGGGATGGGTGGGAGACATCTGCACTGAACCTGTTTGCCGGGATGTTGGCAATGCCAGTGGGTTCAGGGTAGGTTTAGTCAGTATGCAGTAACTCACAACATATCACTGAGTGTCCACCCAGGTTCCTGACATAACTGAAGAAGGCCGTGTGATAGTCCTACATGTCTGTTGCAATTGTCTGGTAGAAGCGGCCCTTAGAAAAGTTCATGAGTGATTGTAGCTGTCTGCTAGTACAGATCACAGATGCCTTCTGTGTTCTATCATGTAGTAGCTTCCTCCTGACATTGTACAGCTTATTAATGGCTGGGGTCTACCAGACAGGTCCCCTACCATTGGAGTAGTGAGTCCTGTTGTTATTTGGGATAGCACAATCCATGCAGTCCACTAGGTGTCCATAGAATGTGTATGTAAAGGATGCAGCAGTGTGAGCCGTATTTGCCACTGTCTCAGGGTCTCTGAAGGATACCATCTTGCTTCGGTGAAGTGAGATGTTGGCTCATGAGAAGTTCACCAAGATTACCCAGGATGGGTGTGTGGAGGGTATATGTATGTCCAGTAAGATACATGTATGTTCTGACCTTACCAATGAGGGGTATATCACTGGTGTGGAACATAGAGTCCCCATGTTGGTGATGATCAAATCCAATATGTATTCTCCCTTGTGGTTGTGCTGACTGGTTGTGCCATAGCATATGAGTCCACAAATTGTAGCAACTGTTGGGAGAGGGTGTCAGGGCTTGAGTAGTATCCCCAGTCGATATTTGTGTATATGAAGTCACATAATATAATGGTGTTTGTTTAGACCTTCATATTCTCCATAGTTCCCACGAAAGCTGAGTGTGGTTCCTGAGTTTGGGAGTGTGTTCTGTAGCAGGCAACAAACTGAAAGGCAGTATTGCACAATGGTAGTTGTATATGTATGGTCTGTGATGCTTTGTGCAGTGCTACTAACCTGGAGGTGTGTGTATCTGTGACGTATATGGATACTCCCCCTAGTTGTGTTGTTTGTTCCAAGTCTTGTTGTCAGACAGCATGGTATGAAACATAACCTGGTAGTGCTTGTGTGCATAAGCGAGCTTGAACCAAGCGTCTGTCAGTGCACAGATATCGCTATCCTCCATACTGAGGAGAGTCCTGAGTGGCCACAATATGAGGTTAACACAACTGTTGTTGAGCAGCATTATACTTAGTTTCATTTAACCTGTAATGTCTATGGAGGTGGGTTTGTCTTCTGAGCCCTGCTTAAAAAAGGCACTATGGTGGTAGCAAGAGCCTTAGCCAGCATTCCAAAGTCCAAGGGTGACAGGTGCAAGCTGTCCATAGTGAAGCTACGTGGTATGTTGAGCATGTCACCATAAGCTGACAGACACTGTATCCCCTATGAATTAAACAAATTTGTTAGGCAACTGTTAAATGTGATATGTGTGTCCATATACTGTGACATCATAATTGGTGGGTGTAAGATGCTAGACAAGGTCAGGGTCATACTGGCCTGAGCTACATGATCAGAGTGTTCCTCCATGTATCATGTCATGTGGTCCAGGGAGTAATGTCTGAGGTTATACACACCAGCATGGACAATGATGGTGCCAGTCCTGTACTTGCTTTGGAGTGACCTGACTGCCTGTGTTATGCGGCAGATCCTGGCACCCAACAGACAGCCCAAAGTGACTATTCCCTTGTTAGGGCTGGTGAGTGGTATGTCAGTGAGTCTGACAATAAGTGTCACCTATTACAAGTGTATGAGGTGTGTTGTTTAGCTCGAAGGGCAGTGACTGTGTGGCACACTGACATTGTGAACTATGTGATATGTGGGTATTGTAGTGGGGTAGCAGGTGTGTGTGTGTCTGCTTTGGAGGTCTCTGCTGCTTAGGTAGAGTACATTTACAGCATCCGAGTAAGTCTATGTGTGATAATGTGGTTTGAGTGCTGTTGCTAGAGGATATGTGAGACTGATATGTGGTGTGTGTGGTTACCTTCACCACCTGATAGACTGTGCCAGTCATGGGTCGAGAGAGTTCAGCACCCTGTATGTCTATATAAGTGCATCTCACACATATATCTGAATTTGTTGGGAGGAGGAGAGGGTTGCCTGTGTACATGAGGCAGATGTGACATTGTGTCAATATCACAATATCCACCAGCTGGACAGAAGAGTACACACAAAACCGACCCCTGGACATGCCAGGATATTATCATGACATACTCTGTAGCCTGATCACAAAGGATCAGTAGGGTGTTAAGCGTGTAAAAGAGTATAACAGGGATTAGTGCTCATGTTTGTTGGTGTTTTGTAAAGAGTATCTGAGAAGGAGTCCAGACTGAATCATGACACCTCCTTCAGCTATGTCATAAATAGCAATGTACACCCATATATGTCCTGAGTCAGGGCCAACTGTACCTGAGTGATAATGCCGACATCATGACAGACAGGCCCATATGTGCATACCCATCTCCCACTGACAATAGCCCACATCATCATACCAGGAAATATCACATGTAGAATGGATGAGCAGTTACCACCACTGCCAAAAGCATGGCAGCAAGTGGAATACATTGATTCCCAATATGTGTCATGCACAAACTACAGAACAAACAGATCATGCACCTGAACAGTCAGCTGAGCCTCACCCCCTACACAGGATGTGGAACTGTTGAATGTGTCACAGCTACATATGGCACTCCCCACAAGTGTTGGTGCACAACACACCATGGGAAGTCAAGTTCAGTACGCTTATGAAGTCTGATTTGCAAGGTCATGGAGTCCATCATGGTTGCAGTCATAAACAGAGCTATTGGAAGCTGACATGCACACAACCCAACCAACCGTGGTATGTTCATGTGCGGATCATGGTTCCCAAACATGCTAGACTGTTTGCAAGGCAGCCACCCAGGACATACATCAATGAACACATCTACACATGTGTCACATAGACTTTGAATAGCCCTTTATCAACATCCCAGACACATGTAGTATCCACAAAACCAACAAGCTGTGCATAAATATGTGTTGACATATGATGGAATGTCAATGTGTCCACAGATAGATCACACAAGGTAAGGATTCTGAGGTCTTGTTCAAGCCGTTGACACCTGCTGACCCACATGGACCATTCCTGGAATGGCATAAAACAAAGTGTACACACATCACCATGTCCAGTCTGATGATGTCACCATCCTATAAATACAGCAGGAGAAGGGAAACCAGCCAGTAAAGCAAATAGCGCACAGTGTTAATGCATCTCTCTCTAGTATCATAACATAGTTAGGTAGGGGTTTGAATCCTGCAAACAGTGTGTGTGTGGGGGGTGTATGTGTGCAGTGTCCTTTGAGAGGTGTTCCTTTTTGGAGACTGGGAAAACTCACTAAAAGAGGTACATTCCTTTTTGGAAAGTCTGATGATGTCACCATCCTACAAATACAGCAGGAGAAGGGAAGCCAGTCAGTAAAGCAAATAGCGCGCTGTGTTAATGAGTCTCTCTCCAATATCATAACATAGTTAGGTAGGGGTTTAAATCCTGCAAACAGTGAGTGTATGTGTGCAGTTTCCTTTGAGAGGTGTCCCCTTTTTGGAGACTGGGAAAACTCACTAAAAGAGATACATTCCTCTTTGGAAAGACTGATGATGTCACCATCCTACAAATACAGCCGGAGAAGGGAAACCAGCCAATAAAGCAAATAGCACCGTGTTAATGCGTCTCTCTCTAGTATCATAACATAGATAGGGGTTTGAATCCTGCAAATGCTGACTGTGTGTGTGTGTCAATGCGATGTGGATTTTGCTTTTACTATGGTATGACATAGTATGATTACAACAGTAAGTGCATTGCACACATCAGGTATCTGCGCGGCAAATATATATGTGTACATGTCCCCTCAATCAGTACATAGGTGTGAAGCCTGCATACTACATGAATACATTTGTTTCCATTGACAGGTTGTGCTGCTGCTTCTCAGATCGTAAGTCACATATGTATGTATGTGACAAGGCCGTCCACTGTCATGTTCTGTGGCCAAGGTCATCTGTGGCACACACACCCATGACAGTTACTTAAGAGTAGTGTGAGTGAGGGTATATGCCTGGGGTATATGTCAGACATGGTCATACACAACAAAGACTGCCAAGAATGGACAATCTTTATAGGTGTACGACTGCCTTGTGGATATGCATTCAGGCCTCTAATATCTTATGTGATACACCTTGGGACTCCACAGTACCTATGGATATGTGGATACCAAGGGACACATGACATAACATGAGGCTGTATGTACACATTGGTACCCAACATACATGTTGAGGGCTACCACCTGTGTGGTACTGACGGGATATTATGTATAGTACATGAGGATGACTATGCCATAGTCGGCTTACTGCTATACAGCATGTATCAGACAACAGGTATCTGTCTGTATGATACCCTTGTGTAGGATATGGGTCCCATCCAGGGAATGCATTGTAGGCCAATCCATGCATTTCCAGATTTGGATGGACACATCCCTAGTGTGTCTGCATGTACCTAAGGGGGCTATATGCCAAACAGGTGTGCTCACAGGAATGGGTGGCGGTCATTAGCACTGGTTAGTGTTATAGTGTAGCACCGGAAGGATCCAATTGTTACTGGGTTCCCTACTACTGTGTGTCATTTGTCAGGATATTATCCAATGGTTGCTTAAAGTCATGCTGTTGAGGTTGTGTATACTACCAGACTGCAAATCATTGACAGATATTAACGGTATCACCCACAGCATAGTGTCAACCCATGTCATACACACGTCTACCCATGTTAGTACATAACTGTAGTAGAATGCATACTGGCCATTGAAAGATACTCATCGTCAATGTGATTACCAAAAATTGGGAATTATTTAAATCTAACCACATTGTCTTTGAGTTTCTAGGTCATAAACCACATGTAGTTTTTAAAAAGGGTAAAAACTTGAAAAACCTCCTTGAGAGATGGAATATTTCACTCTCCAGAGTGACAGGTATGTCTAAATGTGAGAGTTGCAACTATTGCAGGTTCATTGATTGCACTAATTCTTTCACAATCAACGGAAGTACATATAAGTTGAAATCTAGATTTAACTGCAATACTAGATTTTTGGTTTATTTAGCCCAATGTTCTGAGTGTTTTGCATTTTACGTGGGCAAAACTGAATGTAGACTTAGAGATAGGGTGTACGAACATCAATACGCCATTTCCCACAATAAGATGGACAATGCTTTGGCAAAACATGTCCATCACAATCCCACACATAAATTCAAATTCTTAGTCATCAGCAATATGGTTCTTGATACAAGAGGTGGCCCTGCTTCCTTTAAATTGGAAGAACTTGAATTATTATGGCAGATTAAGTTGAATGCTTTTAATTACCCCGGATTAAATGAGGCCTGTTCAATTACCAGTATTTTAAAACTTAAAAACTTGCAAAGATAATACTAGATTTTACTTATTATTATTTACTATTTTTTATTCAATACAGTAGGAATTACTGTGTATAAATTAAGTGTAGATCTTTGATGGAAGTGCATGTCCCTAGTGGTTACTTTGTTAAAAATCAAACACATTTTTTACAACCTCCTGGAAATAAATTCAAGTATGTGACATTTTTTAATTTTCTAATTGCTTTCAATTGTCATAAATATTAACTAGATTTGGTTTTCCCGCACTTTTTGGTATAAATTGCTAGTAGCTGTGTCAATTAATTACTTCTGAAGAAGTTTGTTAACCTAGAACAAACAAAAAGCGCTTAAAGGAAGTTTATTGTGTTTTTGGGATTTGTTTATTAAACTCTCGTACAGTCTGCTCTGCCGTTTTGTCCGTTTGTTTGGTATTTATCAGTATTGCACATGTTAGGCAGCACAACTGCTAAACACATAGTACACATCTCACATATGCATATTCTAGCAATACAGGTAACGGTAGTCTACAGCTAGGGAGTATTACCTGCACGCCCCATGTCATCCTGCTGGGTGGCTCCGGCCTCCATGATGACACATGTGTGACGATGTTGCTGCTGTAGGCCAGGAGCCACCACACTTAGGAGCAGCTCCTCCACTCTGGTGAGGGGGTGATATATGGCCACCCCACCACCTGTGGCAAGCTGTTGCCTATGGATATCAGACGCATGCCGCCGGACATGTCTAATTAAATCACTGCAGTGATGGCGATGTCTGGTTATGCATGCCTATGTCATTTACCCTGCGAACAAGGTCTTGCCACCGTGCAGTACGGTCATGCTGGTGCTGGCTGGCCCTGGAAAAAAGCAGGTTATAGTGCTGCACCAGGCTGTTCAGAATTTCCTGCTCCTCCGCAGCTGAATACAATGCATTTTGTTGATGAGCCATAACCCTGGAAGACAATTAAACGATATGTGTGAGCATGTCATGTGGCACACTTAACATTATGAAGTACAGATATCACTTAACTGCCATATATAGCATCTATCTGTCTATCAGAGGATACACACATTCAATACCACATAGTGCTCAGCCCACAACTGGCTGACAGTGCCTGCAACACTCCATATAACACACCAGTATACACCAGTAGTCGACACACTGTTTGGGATACAATGCACAACCTCGCCCCGGGGGTATATATCAAGCTAATGCATGAAGAAATATGTCATCCAATGCAATGAATGTCATGTACATTTACAGTATTACCGGTAAACCACCCTAGTCTTTGATGCCATGCCCCTACCTGACATATGTACACGGTTGTTGATATAGCTGGCATACTGCTTTAACAGAGTATACATGTTGCTAGGTACACACACATACCCTGTAACACACATGTCATTGCGGGCATGATACAGGCATCGTTAAACACACATCAGACATACATACGACACACAGATGTATGCCGACACAGATGAGCATTACCTGTGTACCTTATAGTACTGTGTGCCCCTACTTACAGATACCTATGCATGTGGTATGTAATCTGTGCAGACTACAGGAAACACACAAGACAGTCTTACCAGGGACTGTGAACATACACCATACTGTGCTGTTTAGGCCTACAGCTTCAGGTCATACAACAGTTCATATGTGAGATGGAGTCACCAGCAGTGCCACTTACTGAGCATACATGTATTGCTTCAGCCTACATTGGGACACCACAGTTGTACACAAGGAACTACGTCACAACATATGCCATCCTACTATGTCTGCATCCCAAAACTGACACATCTTTCTCCGGCCTCACACCTAGGACACAAACTACCATGACAGACACAACCTCACACTAAGCTATCACACCTTTACAAACCTTGCACACAGTCACTGTCACACTCATTCCACCTCACATAGCAGGTATTGCACTGAGTACATGTGTGTGTGCATTGTGTCTTAGGTAGGTAATACGTTATTGGCCCTAGGGCCTAGAGCAACCTAGCCATATGCTACCCTGGCCTTTGACACACATGTAATGGGATTTCACTTGCTCCCGTCAACCGGATACACAGAGGAGACTCCCAGGGCATATTACCTATCTCCAAAAAAATCATCAGGGGTATGTATGACATCTGCTAATGAGGAGCCATGTTGTTCATGATGGGTGGTTTAGTCCAGAGTATGGCATATTTGTGGATAGGAACCTGTACCTCCAGCATGTGCTGTTTAGTGAGGTGAAAAAGATTAGGGCCCTAGGTCATGTAGCCCGGAGGGATTGTGAGGTGTTGTCATGGTGGTTGGCCAACTGCTATGAGTGACATACCTCTGTATGTCGGGCAGTGGTAACCTCTGGGCGGGCGGTATGCAACGCACTGTAGCTGTGGTTTGTGAGTCAGTCTGCATAGGGCATGTGTCTGAGGGCAGTATTACTCTTTGTTAGGTATGTCTGTGGCCTTTCCACTTGCTGTAGTTGTCATGTGAGGTACAAACCACATGGGGCATTGTGATGAGTAGAGGGGAACACCAACCTATATTTCCCTAGATGACACACCTTTTGTGATGACACGTACCACGTAGACAGATTACATTACTACTGTTGTCACTGTGATTATCAAAGGGGAGCCTACTGTCCACCTGTGTCCCATGTACCCTTCTGACACCATCAGTGTTAGGCAGTTTACCACCTATGTGGCAGTTACTGTAAGGTGTTTTGGAATGGGGTATGGCACTGCGGTATCAACACTGGTGTTCAGTCCATGCCTTGGACAACAGGCACCTGTTGCAGTACATATGACCCCGTGTCTCCCTCACGCTCTCTCTTATATATATATATATATATATATATATATATATATATATATATATATTTATATAGATATATACACATACATATATACATATCTATCCATATCTATCCGTATATATCCATATCTATCCATATCTATACATATCCATACGTATCTATACATATCCATACATATCCATACATATCCATACATATCTATATATATCTATATATATCTACACATATCCATTTATATCCATATATATCTATATATATCTATATATATCCATATATATCGATATATATCTGTATTTATCCATATATATCTAAATATATCCATATATATATCTATATATCTATACACACACATATATATGTATATACATGTATATATACACATACATGTAAACATCCATTGCTGTAAATATAGCTGCACATATAGGCACATATACTGCCCACCTTTCATGGTGGGGATGTCAATTATGCAACAGTTGTGAGACATATGGTTATGTAATACTATTGCTCAATGTTGTGCAGAATGCATTCTGCTGTCCTCAGGCCGTATAGCTGTTGCAGACCTCACTACCTGTAGCTCAGTCCCACAGCGTTTAACACCACATGACATATACCGGCACTGCTTGCTTTCTGCAATGCCACACACTACAACCTACATACATATGCGCACATAGCAGCCTTCAGCAACATACTTATGTCCAGCCTTCACTAACAGTTGCAGTATGCCCCTTGCCCTATGCAAATGTGCATGTACATATAGATATGGACTGCTGCCACATATGGATGATTCACAGTATGTAGAGTACCCTTCAGACACATCTTTTGGATGTCACCAAATGCATATCTGTTACATACGTTACCTTTGTATTCCTCACCTCCGTCTGTTGTAGGTGTTGTTTTTTTTATTGTTTATTTTTTTGTTTTGTTTTGTTTCCTATGTGTGTTGCTGTTTGTTTTCAGCATCTGTCTCCTTCTGCCTGTTTGTGTCTGTCTGTCTCTGTCTCTCTCGCTCGTGCTCTCTCTCTCTCCCAGTTGTTGCAATGATATTATTGCATGTGTGGACAGCAGATACAGGCTGCTTTTCTAGGTATCTGCATATGTGCATGTGATGGCCTCTGCACCAATTGGTGGCCACCATTTAGTAATTGCCTGCAGCCTGCTGTGTATTAATTGCAGTTCTCACTGTGATTTCAGGACACTGCTATAAAATGATAGGTTAGGTAGGTGTAGCCCTTTCAGTTTTGCAAGGTGGGGACCATGCTTGTTTGCTGTGGACACTGTTATCTCAGTCAGAAGGTTGGTATATGTCTCATATCTGAAGCTGGGTTATAGCCAGTGAAATGCATGTTGTACTGAAACCTGACTGTTGCTTCTTCCAGTACACTCTTGTCAGTGTGTAGGTTTACTCACACCTCCTAATGCTAACACTGGATACATGGGAGTATGTACTTTCTTTTCGAATTAGAGAATTAACTGGCACACAACAGTAGTTATTGCAATGTATTCCTATGGCTTTCCTATTTTCCCTTTACATTCACTCATTGTAAAGCATGTTATATTTCTTTCAGCACCAAGTTATTGTAAATCTGCTGTGGTGTAGTGGTACTTCATGCAGACTGGTGAGTCCCGGGTTCGAGACTGGCAAGGCTTTTTATTTTGCTGCTGAGCAGTAGAAGGGCCTTGTCATACAAAGTGACTAAGGCACTTTGAAGCAGTTGTAAGCGGGTTTGCGCGGGTTTGTGTGGTGCTTAGCGATGCTAAGCTAAGCTTAGCTTAGCTTATTGTATTTTAGCAATACTAAGCCAAGCTTGGCTTAGCTTATCATATCTTAGCAATGCTAAGCTAAGCGCACACATGCACACACTGGTGCAAACCCGCTTACTACTGTTTACAAGTGCTCACTCCTGCTAAACCCTGCACTCATTTCTCTGACAGAAAAGTAAATGGGGAGATAGGAATGTGGTGATAAAGGGTGCACAAAGAGAGGAAGACAGTAGGGAAACCAGCTCGGGATGTACAGGATGGGTGTGGAGAGGGTCCATAGCTGCCCATTTCTTTACCAGCAACAGCTGTACATATGCAATACATTAGGAGGGATATTTGAAACCTTCCACCCCTGAGAGAGGGGTGAGGACAACTAAGTATGTTGTACTACCAATTATGAATATCAGGCACATGCATTGTTTGTGAACTGCTTCACTGTCATTATTACGTTACTCACTTCTGAACAGTTTGTGGTTTGTTTGTGTTGACATTAGCACAGTCTGTTCAGGACAACTGGACATATTTCACTACTGTGTATGCCTACCTACACCGTTGGTTGTGCCTGACTACACGGGTATATAGTACCTTTGGATAGGGGTGCAGAAGTGCAGAGTGCATTATTTATTATCGTGTGATGTTTATCTTACTGAACATGGAGAGTTGCTGTGTACCTGTAAGTCTATAAAGGCTAGTAGTCTGTCTGAGTAGCTCCCACCTGTGGACATATCCAGATGGTAGACAGAGGTCATCCTAGTATTCTTTGACTGTGCACCACACCAGTCTTTTCAGCACCTGAACAATGGCATTGTCACAGGTGGTTGCTAGCAGTACATGGCTACATCCTTTGATATTTATGTGTTGTACTTCTACATAAGGGCATGCTTGTGGGATTCATTCTACAGCTATTTGCAGAGTGTGTAACAGCAGACAAGCTGATATGCCTGTGTGCTTCTGACTCTTCCAGGCCTCAGATACTTTCAGGTATATATTTGAACAGCCTCAGGGAAAGGTACATATAAGTGGGATACACCTGTGATATATTTCAGACATTTTGCAGTTCAGACTTTGAAGGATTCAGAGCATATGTATTACTACACCTTTTCTGATGTGCAAGCAGTGTCTACCCTCACTTATTGACATTTATCATTAAGTGAGATTCCCCACCTTTCTGCCTACTGTTAGTACATTTCACAGGGAGTCAAAGGGGCACAGCTAACATTTGTTTACAAATCAGGGTCATCACTGTAGATCAGTCACTGTTGGGAGGTCTGGCCTGTGACCTATGCAAATATGCCAGTGTTTATCCTGCTCTGATACTGTGTGGGGTTTGTAAGGTGCTACTGTAACATTATTCCATACTAGCATGTCTGATTCTCTTTTCACAGTCATGTCATGCAATTCCACAAAACCTGCTGGTTAAGGCCCACAGAACAAGATTTGTGTTATGCCATTCCTATTTTCCCTTTACATTCACTCATGGTAATGCATGATATATTGCTTTCAGCACTAAGTTATCGTATATCTGCTGTGGTGTAGTGGTACTTCATGCAGACGGGCGAGTCCAAGGTCCCGGGTTCGAGACTGACAAGGTTTTTTATTTTGCTGCTGAGCAGTACAAGGGCCTTATCATACAGAGTGACTAAGGCACTTTTAAGCAGTTGTAAGCGGGTTTGCATGACGCTTAGCAATGCTTAGCTAAGCACACACAAGCTCACACTCGCACACCCCTACTAACTACTGCTTAAAAGTGCTTACTCCCGCTAACCCCCGTGCTAATTTCTTTTAAAGAAAAGAAAATGGGGAGATAGGAAAGTAGTGAAAAAGGGGGCACAAAGAGGCAAAGACAGTAGGGAAATCAGCTCGGGATGTGCAGAATGGGTGTAGGAAAGGTCCATAGCTGCCCATTTCTTTACCAGCAACAGCTGTGCATATGTTTGAAATTTGGTGTGAAATTTGAAACCTTCCACCCCTGAGAGAGGGGTGAGGACAACAAAATATGTTGTACTGCCAATTAGAATTATCAGTTTACATGTCCACGGACATGTGTGTGAATTGGGCAGCTATGTATGGGGCGTAATTTTTTTGTGGGAACAGATTGTCCTTTTTTTTAATTTTTTTTTTCAGGTGAGAGTGGAATGTGAGGTAGAGGAAGTAGGTATATTTGGAGAGGTAGGTTGGGGAGGTAAACAGACAAGACAAACAAGACGCATACAGGGTCGGAGTTTGACACATGGGGTGAGTGAACACAATTGACGGGGAAGGATGTTTGGAAACCGCAAGCCCATGAGCCCACAGATGGTAACAGTGGAACTGAGATCCCCACCCATGGGCAGTCACCACTGCACCTTCAAAGCCCCGAGGGTGGCTGTGCTGAGGGCTGTGTAGGATGGGCAGGCTCACTTGAGAGACTCGCAACTCTCACCTCAAGCTGGCGTAGGGGATCAGCGACTGAAAACTGGATCTCCCTACGCACCACAGCCCGGACCCTAGCAAGGGTGACAGGTGGCCCTCCTCCGCCCACGCTTGCATGGGGGGGATGAGCCCCATCCCCTGCAGCGCTTCCACCCGAAGGTGGCACAGGACCAATGGAGGAGGGGAGCCCGGGCTGGGCACCAGAGCCGCTGGTGCGAGGTGCACTCTCCAACTGAGGAGGGACTGGTGAGTCCGCTGGGACCGGCCTTCCCATATGTTCTGTGATTAGGTGTGTTTAATTACAACATAAACAACAGCATTCCAGATTAGTTGTAACAGCATGCAGTAATATTCCCATTAACCCAACACACCAAGGTTCCAACAGTTGAACAGCAAGCATAACACATGCACATATTGAATGACAGTGGATATTCCAACAGCATGCAGGGATGTTTGGTAGCAACAGACCACCATGAACTTGGTGTTTGAACAGGGCACATGCATCAACATCAATGCAAATATTTATAAAACAATAGGACATATGTCCCAACAAATATTTAAGATTACACATACCCATTGAGGTGTTGAATTGCATGGTTTATGCACATATGGTAGGGTGTAGAAGAAACCTCGGTTAACATTTTATAATGACCTTTTAGTCTACACTACATTTCCAGTGACTGCAAGTGTATATCCCCTACCTGTATTATTACACTTGCCGCCATACATTAGGTTGTGTCATGGGTTTGGCTAGTTCAATATATGCTTGACCTATATCTGACATACTAACTGTCCAGGATGCAGATGTTAATGCTACATATTTCTTGTTTGCATTTATATTTCTTTATTTACATATCTGGGATGTTTTCACATGACATGACATTTTCACTTCGATTTGTACAGAACCCTGCATTTCTTGACACACACTCACATTTCTGGTGAATAATTACATGCTACACGTGTGCCAGGTTTACTTATTCATGCCAGCTAGTAACTGACTATTGTGGACTGTATATATGTTTCACAGCTACTAGCACGTCCATCACCCACTTTATATGGGACTGCATAACTCTGGGTTGCCAGCACATTTTCAAATAGTAGTTTGTATAATGCAAGGGTACAACAACATTTCAGACTCTGTAACACAGACACACTCTGGGTTTTAGACCTTTATTAATGACATTGCACACTTTTCCACAGGCTCACTCCTTTATTTGTTTTAACGGTGTTTATGGCAGACATGTTCAAGACATATTATACCTTTATTAATAGGTTAGAACAATCTTTTTTCAGGCTCACTCACTTATGTTATATTACAGTGCCTGCAGGGATATTATTCCAGACATGTGTTACCTTTCTTAATGGGTTACTACACTCTTTTTCTGCCTCTCTGATGTTTTTATCTGACAGTACATGCAGATGAATTATTCAGGCAATTCTATGGCTGTTTTATTGGACTACAACACTTTCTTTCATGCTCTCTCCCATATTTTATATAACAATACATGCAGAATAATCACTAACCTACCTGGTGGCGCAGCCTTAGCAGCCTATCAGCATAAGCTTGCTGATTCGCAGCACGGTCACCTGCAGCTGTAAAGTAAATGAAGGGATATTGAGACATACCTATCCATTATACATACTCCATTATCAATTCTTACATACTGCATTCCATGGCTACATACTCAGTTGTGGGGCATTCTGCATCCCATGGGCCTCCTGTATCTACTGGTTCAGGCGGTCCTGCTTTCGTCTCTTCAGGTCTGCATGGTGGTGACAGACCTGCTCACCAGTCCGAGGAACGCCTGTGGCACTGGTGAGGTAACGAGCTAACCAGTTCCAAGCCTCTGCCTTGTACTCTGTCCCTTGGAACTGGCCCTGCAGGAGTCTTGTCTCGTGATGGTGGACAAGGAGCCAAACCATGTATTTGGACTCCTTGATGCCCCAACATTGCGCTTGGAAGCTATGGCGAGTATTCCCACCTATGGGGCTTAAATATGCCACATTTCCCGCACTTTTATGTGATTGGCCGTTTTGTAAAATTCTCGGCTGACTGCAGACCTGCTTAGTAATGGTTAAACTACCATTCATAAGTTTATGAATGTTAATAGTGGCTGCTTTCCCTATGTTGTCATGGCTTAGTGGTTCTGTACTTTGATTATGATGCAAAGGGTCCTGGGTTCAAACCTTGTCATTCTTTTATTTTAATACTGTCTAGATAGGCTAGGGGGTGTGGCTGCGTTTAAGCAACCTAGCTCTACGTTGCTCCCCAGTGTCCTATGGTGCCCTGATTGGCGCAGCGTGCAAGTCCGCGCAAACACATTGCTCTGGGTAAAGCACTTTTAAACTTTGGGCAACTCTATTGCGCTGGGTAAAGTGCTATTACACTATGGGCAACTCTGTTTAGCTGGGTGAAGCGCTATTAAACTATGGGCAACTCTGTTTAGCTGGGTAAAGTGTTATTAAACTATGGGCATCTCTGTTTAGCTGGGTAAAGCACTATTAAACTATGAGCACCTGTGTTTAGCTGTGTAAAATGTTGCTTAACAGCAGGCTATTATATATCTGGGTCCTTTAAAAATATATATTTTGTTCACTGATACATTGGCCATGTCACTGCTTTTAATAAAATTTTAATCATATATGTCTGGTATTATTTCAAATACTGATTTAAAACATAAATAAGAAGGGGAGTGGTGGGACTCGAATCATGAATGCCTTCTCTTTGTGCATACGCTCTACCATTACACTATTGCAATTTGGTGTGATTGGCATAAACATTCGTTCTTATGCTCTTCCATGTCAGAATTGCTAACACACTCGCAAATACAGGCATCTATATTGTGGATTTAAAATAATTTTTTTAAATTATTTACTTTATATAAGTGTGATGGGGGTTTACAGTGTCAGGGAGTCTGGTGTTGGGTGCAAGTACATTTGAGCGAACTCGCTCTTGTGTGTTGACATTATGGTTTTTAAAACCTTGCAGGGGCATGCACATTTAGACTGCTCGGCAGTCGGACACGTGCCCTGCTTTCCTACTCAGTCCGTGTAAGAGTTACGGTTGAGTCAGCGTGCCCTCATGAATATTCGTGGCATGCTGATGTCAAACCGTTCAACTGCAGCCTCCAAGTAAGACTTATTAAGTCTTACATGGAGGATTAGTGAATCCGGGGGTGAGTGTTTGTAATAAATGTATAATTGATTAATTGTTTGTAATTTTTCCTATAAAACAAATGTTAATTTCAATTCTGATTTTTAATAACTCCTTTAAGGCATGTGGCGAGGCACTAGAGTTTATTAAATGGTATATTGTCTATTTATTTGTCTGTTAACAAGTGTGTTTCCTTTCTAACATGTTTATTTGCTTATGTGTTTGTTTGATTTTTATATTATATTAATTAGGTTAACCATGCAGAGTAAAGCTCATTGACAGTGAGGGCTATGGAAAAATTCTACACAAGTAACAGTGAAAAAAAAACAGAAAATGAAGCAGTTGGATTATGGTACAAAATATCTGAATACAAATGAAACCAAATAATTAGAAAATTACAACAGTATGAGGCTTGCAGTTTATAATTCCTGACACATAATAAAGATATAAATTATGCATGTGTACAAACAGCAAAAGTCATTACAAATCCAGTCACAAAATAATTAGCAGAATTCATGAAGATAACAATTTGTGCATTACATGTTTCTGTATCTTTTTGTGAGTCAGCAACCACTCTACCATGGTGCAGCACAGTACTCTAGCATAAAGATGTGAAGCATTGTGTAGGGCTGGCCCAGAAAATGAGCAGTCCAGAGGAAGAGGCATATGCTAATTAACCACATGCTCTCTTCCCTGTAACAACCTGGCATCAACATGCCAAGCAGCTCAAAAATTGCTCAGCCATGTAGATCAGGCTGGCTTTCCCCACCATGTTATAATATTGAACAAGGCCAAAAGGTCAAGTTCAGCTACCTGCCATGACTGTAGGATCAGGGGTGGTGGATTACTAGACACCAGGAAGAACACATCAATGAAGTGCCTTAATGGCACCTACATCACTACTTGGATCTGGGGGGGGGGGGGGCACTAGCTACCAAGGATGCAGTATACTTAAGTCACTGGGATGGGGAGAACCACTAGCCATGAGGGATACAATATAGTTTAGTAGTTTAAACAGCACTGACTGCAGTTTGGGGACTGGGGGGAGATTCACTAGACACCAGGGATTACTCTAAATGTAAGTGGAGGGATGCACTATTATATTTAAGTGCTGTAATAGCACCAACATCAGTACTGAGACTGGGGGGTTGGGGGATTCACTAGTCACCAGGCATACTAAAGACATGCCCTAATGACACTTCAGCTGTTACAGGGCGTGCAGAGAACCATAAAAATGCAGACAGGTCAGCGACAAGTACGGGGACTGTAAAGTATGTGTGTGTGTGTGTGTGTGTGTGTGTGTGTGTGTGTGTGTGTGTGTGTGTGTGTGTGTGTGTGTGTGTGTGTTCATATTTTGTGCACTAGTATGTGTGAGAGAGCAAATGTGGGGAAATGCCACTGCCAAATGAATCAACAGTTAAATGCGATTCAGAGACATGTAAATTATCAGTAACTTCAAAGGCAATACACAGTTGTGTGCAGAGGTCATTGTAAATGGAGCCACCTATACTGAGCCAGAAGATATAGCAAACCTACCGGCCAACAAATTCAGGTCCAGCTTTACCTCTCTCTCCCCCTCAGCCTTCCTTGAGGAAATACCATCAAGTATAATTCCCCCTGCTATCACCAGGGAACAGGTCCTTAATGTTCTCTCTAAGGTCCCAGACAATATCCCAAGATGGCTTCTAAACAGCATCAACTATGACCTGTCAGGCCCTCTGGAATTGCTGTTTAAGTGAAAGCTCTAAACAGGCTTTATGCCTCATGAATGAAGAACTACAACAGTCATCCATTTGCACAAATATGGACCATTTACAGACCATGGAAACTACAGGCACATAAATCTCACTAGTTTCATATGCAAAGCTATGGAAATAATTATCATGGAAATGATCGATAATGATATAGTAAACCTCCAGACACTGGACCGAACCCAGTTTGGTTTCATCAGGGGCAGGTCACGCCTACTCAGCCTGGTGGATTTCTTTGAGGAGGTCACCAAAGCAATGGATGATGACAAAATGGTGCACACTGCCAACCTTGACCTGGCCACTCGGGCCCCCACTCAGGCATTGTTGAGAAACTCAAGAGGCTAGGTACAAACCCTTATGTTACCTGGTGGATAGCCAACTGGCTCACAGATAGGACCCAGGAAGTTAGAATTGGGGAGTCCACCTCTACAAAGAGTCACAAGTGGAGTCCCTCAGGGATCGTTCCTGGGACCTACATCAAGTATAACTTGGGCAATTGAATGGGGAACAGGAAATTCATCCCTGGTTTGGCACCTATGTCTCTGATGGACACAGGCAGCCTGTAAATGGTACATCTCCCAGGCCCCTGCTTGTAAATGTTTTATCTCCCAAGCCCCTGCTTACACTTACTAAGGATACCAGAACTTGTTAGAGATTTGGGATGGCTAGGCTTAAAAAGGCCCTTGTGGTCATTAGCCGAGTAAACACCTATGAACTTATGAGGTCTTAGCATGTCTTAGCTAACATGTTTCTGAATCCCAAATTAGTAAGTTATGGGAGCAAGCCTTTTTAGCATGAACCATGTAGCTCATGCTTGGCCCTTTCATGAATCCCAGGAATCTTTCATACAAGAAATTAATGTGCAACAGAATTTTAGAACTATAGCAAGTAAAAACTTATCAGGTTTAGAGGAAAATATAAAACATGCACTAAAAATACTGTATAAACTCAAACGACAAACTGCAGAATTTAGCAGATTATGTAGAATGCTGACTTGATAATGTTCCTCAGAATAATGTTACCCATACAGACCCAGTGGGGTTTGTAGGTTGAAGGTCTGCTTTTATTTGAAAAATATTTAAACATTTTTAGCCTCCAAGAATGACTTTGCAAAATGTGCAAATGTATCAATTCCATATTTTATTGGTCAGTTTTATTTCTCATATGTAATGTGGCACTTCATTGTTATTTTTAACATGATATTTGATAAGCATCAGAACCTGTGCAGATGAAGAAGAAATGGTCATTGTGTTTTCGTAAGCTTTATGTTTCATTAAAAGCTGCCTCTTGAATTGAGTGAGATTGCAGAACTGTGGGATAAGAAAATTTCTCTGTTCCCAAAGGTTGTATGATCTTGAAATTTGTATATGTGGGAGTACAGGGGGCGTTTCTCTTTGCAAAAATATGCTTTTGCCATTCTCTTAAAGACAAAAAAATATACATTATTAATGGGTCGGATTATTTGTAGTGCAATATATTTTGGTGTGATGTTTAGTCATAGACCTTTCTTAACCCACCCCCCCAAAACAATACTTGAGTATCCAATTACGAATGAGCATATGCAATAGAGCATCTAGCTTAATATTTTGGAGGTTATTCTATCAATGAAACAAGAATACCATTGCATATTTTAAATATTTTTTTGCTTACTTTTGTTTATTTTTTCACTGCAGGTTTTCCATGATAGTTACATCTTATATGTATTTGCACCAGAGAAAGACAGCAGGAACAGATGGGTGTGTGCACTAAAGGAAGGTATGCTGTGAAATGTTATAATGATACAGTTGTCTGGCTTCTGTAATGATTTAGATTTTGTATCACACAAATAACATGATGTTTTATTGTTACTGAGATTTCAAAGGACAATGGAATAAGTGCACTCTATTTAGGAGTTTTACCAACCCTCTGCTTTCCTTCTGACATGTTTGACATAATAATAAGTTACCATTAGAAACTCACAATCAAGAGATTATGAATTAAGGTACATGAAACATAAGTAAAACCAAATGAGCAGTTGTATACAAGTGCAATATTCTCAGATCTCAGAAGTAGAGCTCAAAACTGATTTATGAAGCAGGACCATAATGTGGTGATCTGATACTGCACATTTGCTGAAAGCAGTTTCCTCCTTAGTTCTAAGAGATACAATGATCTAGGTATAATTTTAATACTAATGCATATAAGTTTGAATGTATTTGTCACTGTGATATTTACAGTTGTACTAATACTTCTAAATAGTGCTAGCTAAAACTGAATGTTTACAATATCTGATGTGTTTTTATCACTGAACATTTATTTTTATCTACAACACAGTTATTGACTATTTTTTCTATTTTCCATGTAGATTGCAATACAGTTTTGTTTAGAATCTTAGCTCACAAAGCAGATATGTTTCATACAGTGATTAGTTTTTAGATGGCCATTTCATTCTGTTCATATATTTCCAGAAATCGAGGCATCTACACATTAGCAGAGAGACAGTATCTTCTTCCCTTTATAGTCCCTTATGTTGCCAAAAGCACTTCTTTAGGTTTGGGCCTCTTCGAGCATTTATTTTTATGATTACCTCACATTTTTAGTGCAATGGTATTCTTGTTTCATGAAAAGCTAAACTAAGCAAGCAATAATGCCCTCCAAGGTGTATGTTACTGGGGAAGTAAAGCAAGCCCATTGGTATTGTAAGGCCTGGCACCTTACCTGGAAGGACTTTACTTACCCTTATTGAATTGGCTATTTTGGATTTGTTTTGTTATTTTAATATATACATGTGTGTGTGGATGTGTATATATATATATATATATATATATATATATATATATATATATATATATATATATATATATATATATATATATATATATATATATATAAAATGTAAAATAGTTCCTCCACCTTATAGCTGTTGTAGTAGAAGTATATAACACCCAAAATATAAATTTTACATCCGAAATATAAGTTATATAAGTATTCAATGTCTAAACACACACACACACACACACACACACACACACACACACACACACACACACACACACACACACACAGTACTTCAAGGTACATTAAGTGAATACACTTTCAAAGTCTCATTGTGAGCAAAAAAAAACAGAATGCAAGCCATCAAAACTCTCCCCATGCCACATGCCTCTTTACTGTCACTGATGTTGCCTTATAATGCCGTACTGTCGCTCCAAAAATTATTAATTTACTAGTAATTCAATGAGGATTAAAGTCACTCAGTAATGCCAGATGGTCAGTTTCAAAAATGCATGGCACTGCACACATTTGATCTGTGTGTTCCTTTTTTTTTCCTTTTATCTTGTCACATTTTAATATTTCATTTTCTAATAAATTATTGTGTATTATACTCAGTCAAAAATGCCAGATATTAGCGTGTCATACATTGTATTGTTCAGGAAGTACACGTTGATGCCCCAAAATGGTCAATTTGTGTTTTTTATCATTATTAAATTGGGAATGCATCAGGGGTTATAGTCTGTAATGCAATACATTAAAGTTAATACTTCTTATAGCTAAGGAAGTACAAGTTGAAGCGCACAGTAGATCAGTGGCTGCTTTTTCTTTTCTTTTGGAAAATCAGTGTGGATTATATTTAGTCAATAATGTCACACAGAGTATCATAATGCTTATTGGTTAGGTAATGAGTAGAGATGAACTGCCTATTGTTGTCAGAAGTTGTTAGGATGTAGTCTTTCTCTCTCTCTCTCTCTCTCTATCACACAGTCACATGAATGTCTTCCTTTTTTATTTTTTTAATTTTACTATCATTAAACGTCAGAGTGCTGTTTACTCAGAGTAAAAAAATGTTGGCTGTTTTTTTTTCCAAGCTTCATGGTTGCTTAATATGCTGCTAAGAAGTGGCTGACCTGTTTTTAACCACTCTACTGGAGAACGTTTGTTCTTCAAGTCAGAGTGACAATGTATAAATTTGACATTCTTAGATAAATGATAACTATTTTTTGATTCATGAAACTGATCTTCCATTGTATCTTTATTTATTTATTGTGACTTAATACAAGTGTAATTCTCAAATGGTCTGAACAATCCTGTTGCTGGTTTGTGTCAAATAAAATCCATGTCGGAATAGTGGAAGACCTACACGGAAGGTACAGTGGCCATTTATGTGGAGTCCCCTCTGCAGCACATCTTGTATGTTAATGAAGGTGCACTACTGAGGGAGATCTGTGTAACACAGTAGTGAATCAGTGCAGGGAGTGTGTTACTGAGTACAGAGATGAGTAGAACACTCCCTGCATTGTCAAAGTGTCGAATAGCAATGTATTTAAAAATAATTTAATTTTTTTTTATTTTGTGTTTGCGTGGCACGGTGTGGCACGCAACAGTGGACACGTGCCAGACATCTAAAAACAGAAAACAGATGCATTTAATTATTTAGGAAAGGTCAAGTTTAAGCATAGCTGAGTGGGTTTGCAGGGTGCGGTGCTTAAATGTAGTGGAGCGATATATGTAAAAGTAAAACACCATTTCACATGGCCATGTAGCTACATGGTTAGAGTGACAGCCTTATGTGCAGTAGATGCAGCATTTGAATACACGCAGTGGTTATTTTGTAAATACATAGTATGAGACATCTTTTAAATTCCTATTTAATTTTGTGTTTACACAAACAGGTTATTAAATATGGTTTACAAATACACATGTATGAGAAGTAGTATTAAACCTTGATTGAATTTCATATGAATACACAGTCAGGATATGATTCATTTATGTTGCAAATACACAATTATGACAAGTATGTGTAAACCCTTGATGGAATAATATATGTATGCACAGACCTGTTATTAAACACTGTAGTTTGCAATTACAAAATTTTAAAATGCATTATGAAATTGTGCTTTGCTATACCCAGCTAAGCTGTGCTAAGCACGGCTAAGCCTTGCCAAGCACTGCTTAAACAAGGACTATTTTAGCTGTGCTTAGCTGGTTTGTACATTGCTAAGCTTTGCTAAGCATTGTCAGTTTAAGCACTGCTCAGCTGAGCTAAACAGGTTTGCACAGTGCTAAGCAAAGTGTCACATTTTTAAAAATGGCCCAATGGTGGTAAAGGATGGGAAAACAGCCTTTTTTAAATGCAACAGGTGGTAATACAGCAATAATCTGTTGGATTTTGATCTTGGCAGAGACTATGGCAGGAGTTGGAGAGGGTGCTCACTTCCGAGCACAGCGGTGGGGCATTCTGGAGTCCAGGGTCATGATTAGACTCCTTGTAAAATACCATGACTTCTAGCTGCTGCAGAGCCATTACCAGGGGTTGCAATACAAATTAGAGGACTCGGATCAGCTGGCACATGATCTCACCAGTACAACTGGTATCCCCCACACAGATGAGCAGATGCGTCATCATTATGATGACCTGAAGCATCATAAGGGGGATCTCTTGGACACCTGGGTCTAAGATGCCAGAGATGGGAATGTCCCACCAGTTTGTAAGTATTGTTATTATTGCTTTACCAAATTGTACTCTGAATGTGTGATAGACAGGTACTCATAATGCTGTGTTTCTCTCCTCACAGCTGCAGAGGAGAGAGCTTGCAACCTGGAGGCCCATGCAGGGTGGCTGGCCAGGTTGCGCCGTGAGTGTGGTGAGTACAAATATATCTTACAATCTATAGTCATATAACAAGAAAGAGTAAATTAGTAACTGCCACTAGGTATATTCAGTTTTGATTGTACTCAATGAATGTGGTCATAGACCTGGACTGATATAACTGAGTAATGCCAGGTACAGTTCAATGAAGATGAAAGTATGGAACTTGATAACGTTAAGGAAATAAAGTTTCAACTGCATTAAGAATGTTAAGGTAATAATGTTCTCCTGCATTAATAATGTTAAGGAAATAAAGTTCGACTGCCTTAATAATGTTAAGGAAATAAAAAAGTTTTTACTGCATTAATTGTGGAATTACAGCTGTATTGCAACACCTGCATTATTTAAACTGTTCATCATTAAAGACTGTATGTATATACTAATCACTGCATGATGCCACCCCTAATAAAGCTGTGTTGTGTAATGTGTGTGTATTTTGAGCTGTTGGTCATGAAATTGAGTATGACAACTGCTGTGAAGTAAAAATGGGAATAATACCACTAAGTGATTGAAGGTTAGCTAATAAAGAGTGTTTTGCTAAACTGTAGATGTGGCACTGTACTACAAGATATAATGCATTTTGATATTTGTTCTGCAGTAAGATCTGAACCTATAATAGGAATGCCCAAGGTATAGTATGTATCTCAGGATTGTCCTGTATTAACCATTGCATTACAGCTGTATACATTCCTGATTTTAGTTATGCTGCTGCAGGCAAGTATGAAACTGTAATAACTGTAGACTGCAAATATGCCATCTGCAACTGTATATGGGTCAGGTAGCCAACCCTGCGCTCTGATATGGTCTGTACACATCACACATATTTCCACCCACTAGGGGTTAATTGTCTACACCTGCATTCCATCTATTAATGCACTGTTCACCTACTATCTCTGTCATGTGTGAATCTCATGCATGTGTGTTCAAATGTCACTGCAGTCTTGTATAACACTCTACCTCTATTACCAGGTCACAGTTTGCTACCAGGTGAACTCTAGGCTCATATCAATCAATCAATATTCAACAGTATCTCAGTTTGATAAACACTAGGTGTGATGTATATTTTGTCACACACAGACTGGGGTTCGAATCTAGGGACAAGTACTACTAAATATTTATAGAAACAGTTGTCTGTTTTTAACAGATGTTCTCCGCAAAGGAATTACAGGTAAATAAATGGCTGTAGTAGCTGTTCCAATGGGTTACTAATTTGTGTGTTCAGATGTACCAGAGTGTTAACAGCATTGCTCAGCAAGGTGATAAGACATCAGTATATAAAGTCAATAAGTACAGTTCTAATAAAAGTTAATAAAACAAATAAAACTGTTTAATCTTGGTATGGCTGTATGCCTGGTGTGTCTGTGAATGTCTGCTGATAGTTTAACCCCATGCCTACCAAGGACAGCATGATAGGCATAAACTCTCTGTACTGTGCAATACCTGCCTGTCAGATGTCACGCTGTCACAGACTGTGATCACTGGTGCCAAATCCCTTGGACACAGATTTAACATCCACTTGATTTATATCAATAGCACAGTCACACTACATCAGTTCACAGTACACATTGGTAGTCATATATGTCCCCCCTGACATGTAATAGAGCCCTCTAGTTGTGTACCTGCAGGTGTTACAGCTTGGCCCACACTGTTCAATGCGGATAGCTTAATGCTGCTAAACGCCAGAAGTCTTAACCTCAAGATGCATGCACTCGAAGCTCTCCTCAGTATGGAGAACATCGATATCTGTGCAGTGACAGAAACCTGGTTCAAGGCTCCAGAGAGCACCCCAGCACTACCAGGCTATACCTCGTATCATGCTTTTCGGCCACAAAACCTGGACCAAACCACAAAAGGAGGGGGAGTTTCCATATTTATCAAGGATATCCACACCTCCAGGTTAGTGGCATTGTACGAAGTATCGGAGACCATCCATGTGCAACTAACAGTGGGCAAGACTGCTTTTCAGTTTATAGCATCCTACAGACCACCCTCTCAAAGTCAGGAATCCCATTCAGCTTTCCTGAAAACATTGGAGAACATGAAGATCTCTCCGAACACCATTATATTGGGCGACTTCAACTACCCAAACATTGACTGGGAGCACTACTCAAGCCCCAGCACCTTAGCCCAAAGATTCCTGGAAATTATAAACTCAAATGCTATGGAACAACTAGTCACCACTCCCACAAGAGGGGACAACATACTAGACCTGATCATTACCAACATGGGGACTCTATGCTCCACACCAGAAGTATATCCCTCATTGGTAAGATCAGACCATAAATTAATTTCACTAGATGTCCACATCCCGACCCCACCCACAGCCCAGAAAACCACAGTGAAAAACTTCTCAAAAGCGAACTTCTCACTTCTCAAAACCAAAGTGGAATCCTTCAAGGCCCCAGGGCCAGTGGAAACTATAGCCCAAACTGCAGAATCCTATATAAATGCATTCTACGGACATCTCCAGGAATGCATGGATCATGCTATCCCAAACAAAACCAAGACCCAATCATCCAAAGGCAGGCGTCCAGTCTGGTGGACCCCTGCCATAAATAAACTGTACAACAGAAGGAGGAAGCTACTACATGATAGAGCAAAATCCCTAATAGGGAAGGTATCTCTGCTCAGTACTAGCAAAAAATTACGATCCCTCATAAAATCCTCCAAGGCTAGCTTCGAGAGAAAAATTGCACACGACACCAAAGACAATCATAAGGCTTTTTTCAGTTATGTTAAAAACCTGGGATGCAACTCCCAGACTTGTTCTGAGTTGATTCTAAACGACAAAAAATACACTGAACCCACATACATCGCCAATATCCTGGCAGACAGGTTCAGTGCAAACTCCCCAAAAGAGCAAGTATCTATCCCGGCAGAGGGCTGCCTCCCAATCATCTCAGATGCTCAGGTGAAGGCTGCCCTCTCCAAAGCAAAAAACACTACTTCTATGGGACCAGATGGCGTCCCAGGTTGCGTCCTACATGAACTACAAGAGGAACTAATCCCTCAAATAAAACAGCTATACAATCTCAGCCTCACTACAGGATATGTGCCCACAGAATGGCGTACAGCAACAGTGGTCCCACTCAACAAAGGTGGAGCCTCTACGGACCCTGGAAACTATCGCCCCATAAGCCTGACTAGCTAGTCTGCAAGGCTATGGAGAGGATCATCATGGAGCTCATAAACAAAGACATTGGGGACTTACAGACACTAGATCCTACCCAGTTCGGCTTTGTCAAGGGCAGATCCTGCCTTTTGAACCTGGTTGACTTCTTTGAAACAGTCACCAAAGCCATAGATGAAGGGAAGGTAGTCCACACAGCCTATCTGGACCTTGCAAAGACATTTGACACAATACCCCACTCGGGCATAATAGATAAGCTATCCAGCTTAAATATAAACCCCTGTGTCACAAGATGGGTCACAAACTGGCTCAAAGACAGAACCCACAGAGTAAGAGTTGCTGGAGCCATGTCAGACTTGAAACCGGTCACAAGTGGCATCCCACAGGGTTCTGTCCTGGGACCACTCTTGTTCGGTATATACTTTTCCGAGGTACAGGCAAACATGGGAGGACTATGGCTCACCAAGTTCGCAGACAACTGCAAACTGGGTGCCATAATCAACTCTCCAGCTGACACAAGCATCCTTCAAAAAGGTCTCACAGAGACAGATAACTGGTGCCAGCGCCATGGTTTAAAGCTAAATGCCAAAAAATGTATAGTCATACCCTTTGGCAAAAACAATGTGCCCACAAATTACCACATAGGCAGAAACCCATTAAATACAGAGAAAGTTATTAGGGACCTGGGGACCCAAGTTGATAGCAATCTCTCCTTTGAAAACCACATTGCCAAAGTGGTTAGAAAGACCTACATAGCCCACCTCATCATGAAGGGTTTCACATCTAGATCAACAGAGGTAATCGTGCCCCTTTATTCATCCCTCATCAGGCCCATCATAGAATACAATGCCCCTTTTGGGATGTACCTTACCCAACACCTGCAGCAATTAGAAAGACCCCAAAAGTATCTCACCAAGAGGATCAAGGGTCTCAAACAGATGCCATATGCTGCTCGGTTAAAAAAACTCCAGCTCTACTCAGTTGCATACCGCCTACTTTGAGGCGATCTATGCCTGACATACAAAGCTATGTCAAATCCAGAATTAATGGACATGCTCCACCTCAGTAAATCTAAATCCCTTAGAGCCACATGCTCGAGGGACTTGAACCTCAGCACAGAAATAAATAGAACTTGCTGGAGGGACAGGTTCATAACCCAGAGGCTCCCTTCGCTCTGGAATAGAATTCCAGTTCATGTGAGGCAGAGCACCTCACTGAATCTCTTCAAGAAGAATCTCGATAAGTGGATGGGGGATCGTAGGTTTTTCCCAGGGATTACTCCCGTGTCACTATTAGACAGAGGCACAGTAAACTAAACCTTAAAAAGGGCACAGTATACTCAAATCAAGGGGTGGCGTAAGCCGTACAGAATCGGGCTAGGCTTATAATTGCCCCAGGGCAGATAGCCTAGTATGAACCTATGAACCTATAAGAAGCTATAAGGCACATTTATACATAAAGTAGGGCACACCTGTACAATATAAGAGTACTGTTGCAAACAATATAGCTTATACTGCTAGTAATGGAATGTCTTTTTTTCTCTCCCCCCATCCCTTATCTGCATCATAATTTTTCAAAACATTATGTTGGGCCTTGCATTTTATTATTGTTATATATTACAATGGTTGCATACTAACATACCTTGTTGAATTACCTATGTTGTTAGCCTTATGCTGTAACAGTTACTGGCATGCTCTTACAATACTGAGTGTTATCCCACTTATTGTTATGTTCCATATAATATGCACTGGTATGTTACTGGGTTATTTGCAACATCCTGGCATTTGCAACATCCTGACATGCTGTTATAACTAACATTTAAATGTTCTGTTCATTACTAACCTATACACTTTGAAAAACCTCAACACCATAGCTTGACTGGGTAGGCTCGTGCCTGGTGATCCACCTACCCTACCTCAGCTGGCTGTGGCACCAAGTCCCAGTATGTTTGGGACCCAAGTTGGAGCTGCACCCTCTGCTGGTCCTGCATCACCTATGGGTGGAACCGCCTCAGGGGACGGGGCCTGGCCCACCCTAG
This sequence comes from Protopterus annectens, assembly GCF_019279795.1. Classification (NCBI taxonomy): domain Eukaryota; kingdom Metazoa; phylum Chordata; order Ceratodontiformes; family Protopteridae; genus Protopterus; species Protopterus annectens. The sequence continues at coordinate 1,497,115,094 of NC_056733.1, read as the reverse complement.
GAGCAAGTGTGGAGAGGGAATTGTCACCCAGCAATAGATACCAGGGATGGTGCACAGGATCATGCACCATGTGCTCAATGATTGCCTGCACTGGATTGAGGGCAGACTGGTGAACCTGGAGGGGCAGGGTGGCCCCAGTGCACTGCCTCCAGCATAACCACCTTCAGGGCAATTAAGGAGCAGTGTTAACTGCCCATGTGTGGGGAGCTCAGTCTCACAGCTGCCATCTGGGGGCAAATGGCTCTCCAGTTCCACAACACTGTCCCCGTCCAAGGTGTTTACCCCCCTCATGTGTCATACACCTCCCCTGTTTGCTGTCTTGTCTGTTTGCAAATGCAACCTCTTCTACCCAACTTACCTCCTCACATGTTCCTATATCCCTTCCCTAACATTCCATTGTCACCTTAAAAAAAAGAAAAAAGAAAAAAGAGCATCTATCCCACAAACAAAAATATCACCCCCATACATAGCTCTCTATTTTGCCCCCAAGTAAAAAATCAGTCATTAATTAATCAACACTGTTATGTCACCCAGACCCCTCTCTCTGGGATGTAAGGCTCCAAATTTCAAATTGTCCACAACCTACACAGCTGTTGCTGTACAAGAACTGGAGAGCTATGGTCCTTTCTTACACCCATCCTGCACATCCCTACTTGCCTTTCACAGTGTTTTCCCCCTGCTTGCCCCATGTCAACACTTTCCTATCATCCCTTTTTTCTTTTCTATTTTTTTGGGGGATTAGCATGGGTTTAAGCGGGGCTAAGCAGTGCAGCTCACTGTGCAAACATACGCAAACCCACTTAAAATTGCTTAAAACTACCATAATCACCTTCTGACACTGTTAGGCACATTTGCAAAAGAATTACCCCTGCCAAGCTTTGAACATGGGAGCCTATCAACTACAGCATAGCGCATTAGCTCACTAGGCTACTGAGCTCTAACATAAAGCAGGTGTTTCCATAAACATATCCCAATTGACAATAGCATACCCATTGTACATATAATGGGAAAATTGACAGTGTATTTGGGACTGTGATGTAGACAGCAAACCAGTACACACCCAATTAAATGATGACGGATGTATGTGAGGCCGAAGATATTATGTATAGCTGACAACTGCACAGAGTGTTGCAGAATGTCCACAGTTGTGCCACCTACTGTTGACACAGTTGTCACAAAACCTATTCTGTGTGTTGAAGTACTGGCAATTCAGTACAGACTGAGGTTACAAAATCATGACAGACAGTTCAGTGTTAAACGTCATACCCATCTGAACACACATGCTAATGCCAATCATGTTTAACAGACTGTATGCATGCACATACATCTTACAAATAGACCTGCTGCAGTGTTGACTCAGTAGCTCAGTCTGTTAAATTGCTAGCATGTTGTACATTTTGCCACCCACAGTTCTGGGTTCAAATCCAGTGTGTTGCACTTCAATTACATGCTTGTGGATATAACAAATAATGACAGAGTCCTGCAGTTTTAACCAAAACAGGTTGCTGCTACTGCATTTACTGTTCCCCATCTTAGCATGTCAGAGGGCTGTAGGTAGGGACACACTGCACAAATATGTATAGGCTACCTATATGTCACCTACCACTGTCCAACTGGCACTGTTACATGACATATGTACCTTAAGCACATTACTCACCTGGACTGTTATGGGTACCCTCACCCTGGCTATGCTGTAACAACAGAGCTGACACTGCTCCCTCACTGACACATATAGCTTGTTGTCCTCCAAAGTGTTCACACTCCCCAGTAGGACCCCTGGGCAAAAAGCAGCAGCTGTAGCCTGCAACATATGTGGCAGCATGTTCAGCTACCTGCTACAGACCTACCATACCTCATAGCCACCTAGAATAACTGATCTCCACAACACATATACATAAAGGGGTGGGGGGGCAAAAGTCAAGTAACAGGGACATGTGTCACAGTCTTCCCCTACAAACATACACAGCTGATAGACCAGCAGCTACTGCAGCAGCATGCATTTTCTGGTACCTATAAGGTATGACACTCAGATATGTCTTCCCCCTTACTGAGCACAACCCCCATCGTTTAACACCAAATTGCCACATAATCAGAAAGTCTATTCACAATGGCCAAACATAGCATACAAAACTGTGGACATACCACATAAATCCCAACAGTGGACAGTATTTCTACCTACCCTGTATGATGCTGTATTCTCCACACCTCCATAATGTCCATTTCAGACTTGGAAAGGGGCCAAGGCCTACATGAAGGCCTTAAATATAGCACTGTTGTGCCATGCCATTGGCTAATGAAAGTGCAACCCAGCTGTTCTGGATGCAATTAGCAAGTCTGAGCCACAGATTGGTGCACAGGCAATCACCTGCTTATGAGCATTACCTACAAAAGGCAAGCAGCTACCTATGGTAAACAGGTCTGTGACTTTCTTTACAAAGAGAAATTGCGATATCACAACCAATATTCTTCAGGATTTCTGCACAAAAGAGTACAGCACTCTACCAGGTATGTAATACAAGTCCCCAGGTAATGACACATAGATGGGAGGATGCAGTTATGGGGCATAGGGATTACAACAGTAAGCCAGTAGTACATATATTGGAATGACATGTTGCTGATAGTCAGCTGTCTAGCACCTACAGGCTTCCCTGTCAACTCTGCCTGCTGTGACATAGATCACAGCTGTGGCCCTCTGAGTCTTTCCTACAACGGTTGGCTCCTGTACGAATGCTACTGGATTGTGTGTTATATAATAGTGACAGTAAGTGAGGGACACAGCTGGCTTATCACATGATGTATTGTCATTCAGCTCTTCTCAGTCTGTGAATGTCACACAGGAATAGTTCAAACATTGTGCAGGTGTCCCTGACTGTCCCTGAGGTACTCTGGCTGGGCCACTGTGAACTCAACATCTGTATCCCTTCATTTAAGAGTTATGGCTAGCATACCTGGTGACTCCCTACAGCAGAACTTCAGGTCATAGACATTAGTAGGGGGGGACAGGCTCAACCTCAGTGATGGAGTGTACATATTGAGCTTACAATGTAAGGGAATGCATACGTTAGCAAATATTATGGTACCATAACTGTTTTCTGAGGGTTCTGGCGTGTGACAGCCAGATTCCCCACAGTCTGAGAACAGCCATTATGCACTGTCCAAATGTTGGCCAAACATCCACATTTTTCTGGCAGAGGGTCCAAATATATCAGGCACATGTACACATTCTGCAAACATCTGGTACTGCAGATGTCAGACACCTTTAGGGAAGATAACCTACAGCACATTTGCAGTGCTGTCTAACATTGTGTCACATGGATGTTGCTGGACTGTCCCCATATACTTGTAGTATCACTCATCTATTTGTCGACGGTGGCTTTATGACATGGCACTGTGATGTCACCCATAGGGGACACACCACAGTAGATGGCATTGATGGGAGAGGAGACATAACACACTCCGTCACAGCACAGAGGGACATAACTGGTATTCCTAGGATCATAGGAGGTTATTAGCCTATTGGCCCACAGGCCCTTATAAGCCTAGCCAAGGGTTTAGCCCATATTTATAGAAGTCAGCACCTGATGCCCCAGTTCAACAGGGACACAGGGTGGAATTCCAAGGGTGCATTTCCTGTTTCACATCCAGTTATCCAGGATGCATTTGAAAAGAGGTAAAGAGGTACTCTGCTTGATGTGGAGAGGGAGTCTATTCCACAGATGAGGGAGCCTCTGGGACACAAATCTGTCCTGCCAACAAGTCCTGCTGATGTCACAGACCAGGTTGAGGACATGCGTGTGGGTTACTCAAGTGGAGATTGACTTGTGGATATGCAGCAGTCCCATCAAGGTGGGTTCCATGATCACCTTGTATGGCAGGCAGAGGTCACCTCTGAGAGATCTGTATGAAATTGAGTAGAGGGATAGGGTTTTAGCCTCTCAGTGTAGAATAGATGTTTGGGACTTTGGATTATCCTGGTGAGGAACCTCTGTGGTCTCTCCAGCTGCTGCATGTGCTTTTCAAGGTACATGCTGAAAGGGGAATTGTACTCAATGATAGGCCTTATAAGGAAAGAATACAGGGAAGTTATGCCCTCCTTGTCCCTGGATGAGATACCCTTACTTATGAGGTGGACCATGTAGAAGGCTGTCCTTACAACAGAAGCAGCATGGTGGTCAAACATCAGGTTGTTATCAACCTGTGTGTCCAAATCCCTCACGACTGCTTGCATACCTAGGACGTTGTTATTAATCTGATAATTTGCGGGAACGTCCTCTTCCCAAAGGGGATGATGATGCATTTTCTGGTATTCAGCTTGAGGCCATGTTTCTTGCACCAGTCATTTGTCTGTGTAAGACCCTCTTGGAGGATGTCCACATCTGTTATGGATTTGGTGACAGCACCCAGCATGCAGTCATGTGCAAACTTGGTCAGCCCTAGCCCACTGATTTTGCCCTGCACTTTAGAAAAGTATATCACAAATGACAGAGGCCCAAGATAGAACCCTGGGGTACACCGTTTGTTACGGGTGTACTGCTTGAGGTGGCTTCCCTATTTGGACTAGGTGGGTTCTATCTCTGTGTCAATTTGCTACCCATCTGGTAACATACAGATTGCTACTTAGTTCAGAGAGTTTATCTATTATGGCCGAGTGTGGAGTAGTGTTGAAGGCTTTGGCCAGGTCAAGGTAGGCAGTCTGCACTGTCTTCCCCTTGTCCATGGCTTTGGTGACTGTCTCAAAGAAGTTGACCTAATTTAACAGACATGATCTTCCCTTGGCAAAGCCAAACTGTGTGGGATAGAGTGTGTGGAGGTTGCCAATGTCCTTGTTAATGAGGTCCATGATAATCCATTCCATGGTCTTGCAGATCAGCTACTTAGGCTGATGGATCTATAATTTTCCAGATCGGTGGAGGCTCCACCTTTGTGCAAAGGGATGACAGTGGCTGTCCTCCACTCAGCTGGGACAAAGCCAGTACTCAGCCTTTGGTTGAATAGGGTGCCTAATGGTGCTACAATTTCCTGCCTGAGTTCATGTATGATGCAGCCTGGGATGTTATCAAGCCCCATGGAGGCTGTATGTTTTACCTTTGAAAGAGCAGTGATAACCTGTTCCCTAGATATTAGGGGAAGGGGCAGGTACTGGGAATGTCCTGATCTACTGATGGGGGGACAGAGATATGATGTTTTCAATGAATATGTCAGCCCGCAAGTGTGCTATGCTTGTGGCATTTGTATATGTGGTGTCCTTGACCACCACTTCTAAACAGATCTGGTTGCTTCCTTTGAGGTTACAGACATATGTGCAGAAGGACTTATGATTGTCTGTAGTAGATGTTGCCAATTTGGACTCAAAGTTTGCTTTGGAGGATGTCAGTAGTGCTCTTATTTGCTTATTTAGGCTAAGGAGACATTGCTTCCAATTGGGCACCTGCTCTTTCCTGGTCATGGACAGCGATGTTTTCCTGTTGTTATACAGTTTATTTATTGCAGATGTTCACCAGACAGGTTTACTTATCCTTGCAGAGGATGATGTAGTTCTGTCAGGTATTCCTGATCACATGCATCTATATAACTGCTCATATACTGCTTTGGCACAGCTGTGGATATTGGTGCCAGTTCTTACAGAGGGGTAGGGGGCTGTGCAGCTGTTTAAACCATCCCTCAGGAGCCTGTAATCAATTTTGGAGGCATTTATTATGCCTGACTCTAGCTAGATGGATATTGCGGGAGATGGTAAGTTCAAAAGTGACCACTTTATGGTTGGATCTTACCAGGGAGTATGATACTGTAGGGATGCTGCAGTGGTTACTCATGTTGTTTAATACCATGCCCAAGATAGTTTCACCTCTTATGGGGGTATCATCTACATGTTCAAAGGATGTGTGCATTGACAAAATCTATGAATCTCTGGGCATTTCTAGTCTGGCATGAGTAGTTCTTCCAATCTATGTTTGGGTAGTTAAAGTCACCCAGGATAAGGGTGAAGGGTTGCATTCTGATACAGTCAAACAGGTCCATATAGGCAGAATGGGCATCTTGAGTCAAATTTGGGAGCTGGTAGCTAACTATGATTTCAGTAGGGTTCTTGTCAATGGCTAAGTGCACCTTGAGCATCTCCCGTGCATCATACTGATTGAGCAACCTGGAGGTGTGTATGTCCTGGATATATATTGAAACTCCACCTCCTTTGGCTTTACTGGCCACGGTTTGGGGTCTGAATGGATGATAGAATGGGTAACCTGGTAAGGCTGGGCTTTTCTCTGTAGCTGTGAACCAGGTTTCTGTGACTGCACAGATGTCTGCATTTTCCAGGGTTAAGAATGCTTCCAATGAATGCAGTTTCATGTTCAGACTCCTACCATTTAGCAGCATGACCTTTATGTTGTGTTTTGTTGACATTTTTATGTCGGTAGTCTTAACCTCATCAGTTCTCCTAACAAAGGCACTCCAGCAGAGGCAAGAACCTTTGCAAGCAGCCTGAAGCCCAGGTAAGACAGATGCAGACCATCTCTGGCAAAGCATCGTGGTCTGTCAGTCATATGCTCCCAGGCTCTCAGGTATTGAATCACCCTGGAATGGCAACATAAGCACAGCCAATTGTTAAAGTCAATCATTTCCTGTTTGTTTTGAGGCATCATTCTGGGTGATGGCAGAATGCTAAGGCTGGGGACATTACTGCCTGGGACACATAATCAGCAAGCTCAATCATGTGTCTCTTCATATAGTCCAGGGAGATAGGTCTCACGCTATTCATGTCAACATGGAGTATGACAGAGTCATAACAGTACCTGTTGTGGAGAGACTGCAGTGCATATGTGATGTGGCAGATTCTGGTACCTGTCAAACAACTAACTCTGAGTGTCTCCTTATTCAACCTGCTGAGAGACACATCTGTGTGTCTCACAATGGAGTCTCCTATGACTAATATGCTGGGTTTGGTGAAGCCTTAGTGGCTGTGAGACACAGGTGTGTGGCCTATGCTTGGTATGTGGTGTGGAGGGCTGTGGAGATCATGTATTTTTACCTTGGAGGTCTCCTTTTCATGGGTATGTTTATGTTGAGGACCTCTGCATATGTAGGTGTGTGTTGTGTAGGTGTGGGTGGTGTGAGGTGTAGTGATTGTGTTGACAATCTTTTCGATGCCAGATACACTGGCTTGAGAGGGAGAGAGCATGGACTCTAGGTTCCTAATGTAATTGCATCTCTCACAAATTGTGTTCTTAGGCGGTGGTAGTAGATGGTTGTCCGTGTACATGAGGCAGTTGCAACACTGTGTCAGGATGCCCATATCAACCAGACTGGCAGAAGAAACTGTAGGACATTGTCCATCCATATTTGTCAGAATATGAGGGAGAAAGGCCAGGGAGACCTAAGGGGTGGGCCTAAAGCCCAAGTGCTTAAACCAAATGTATGAGGCTTACAATAACACTTACAATTTAGACAGGGTATAAACAAACAGTAATAAATACAACAGAAAAGTAGCAGTTGAACACTGTAGAGAACAAGCAGGATAAAGGATAGCAGGAAAAAGCAAGATGAGCAGGAAAATGCAAGATGTATTACCACTGTGTTGCTGTTAACCACATACATACTGTGTTGATAGATGGCAGGGTATCATGCGGTAGTTAGCGGAGTATAGTGCAGACAATTTGGATGTGCAGGGTGTGTACATGGTAGAGAGCAATGGACATGGCCCTGTGATGTGTTCCCCCCTTCTTGTCTTTCAGAAACCATGTACAGACAGAGGTACCCACCTTTTTCTGATGCCGGAAATGAAGTGATCATGGATGTCCACAAACTCCATCACAACATCCTGCTTTCTAAGAGTCACCAGAATTGGGATCAATGCGCTGCACTGTGGGCTGACCTTGTTGCATCAGTGAATCAAGTAAGGCTACAGGAAAGAAGCTACGAGCAGGTCAGACACCGGGCGACAGATGTGATAAATGCTGCACGGCACAGGGCTGCTGCAGGGCCAGGGACCATCCTGCCACTGGTGGAGGGTCTGCAGCAGAGAGACCACTCTCAGCCACAGAGGAGTTCCTGGCAAACCTGGTATCAGCCACCAGCTCCCAAGCATCCATCACCCGATATGTTGTGGATGTGGGTGCCACAGCTTCCACAGCAGAAGAGTGTGTTCATCACTGTAATACTGCAGCAGTCATTGTGGCAGCCTCAGCATACCAGTGCACAGATGTCAGGTCAATCTGCATTTGGGGGGGTTTGTTTGTAACGCACACTTGTGTAAACATACTCAGAATGCCAGCAATGTGGGCAGTATCAGAGTTCCTACTGTACATGTTAATATATGCACATATTATCCTGTAACAATGTCACATTTGTGTTTGCTGACAATACCTCTCCCTCACATTTCCATAGGTACATCTGGTGTGGCTGGAGTCCAACATCCTGTAGCCAGTGAGTGTGAAACTGTTTTGTTATGGTTCACATATACCGTAAGAATGTTAATGGCAGACAGTTTGCCGTAAACACAACTGTTATGCTTAGCCAGAGTACAATACTTGTATGTTCAGTTTTGGAGGGGTTCACTGCAGTGCATTGAATTGAAAACCACAGTAATGTATTTGCAGGAGCTGTTACATATTTGCATTATTGTTGTGAAGGTCTATGCAGTCTGCTATACTGGGGGCAACAGTATGGTAAAGACAGATGCACTGTGTTGTAGGTGTAGGTCCATCACATACACTGACATATTGCTTATCTCACAAGTGTATAGTACTGGAAACATTAACCAGATGTAGCTGTAGTGCATGTTATGAAGGGCCTGTCTTGTCTGTGTATGTTGTAGTTTGCTTGTGTGTTGTGCATGGGATCAGAAATAAGATGTGGTATGTATAATGCAGTTGCGGCACCTCACCTGTATGTGTGTGTGTGGATCAGCAGACATAATAGTGCAGTTGTTAATGTAGGTATGTTGTCTTCTTCCTCACAGGTGACCACGGGGTTGGAGTCTGTCACCCTCATGACCTGATGCCAGTGTCTCATCGGACTCTGATGATGATGGTGGCCATAATGAGGCACAGGTGGGGTTCTTGGGGGCTGAATCTGTCCCATGGGTTGACATCCCACTTCCCCCTGAAATGTCCCCACACACAGTCAGTATGCCCACACATACCCAGTCCCCTGCGCCCACAGATATTGGACAGAGTTTGGCAGCATCAAACTGCTGCCCATCCACCACCTATCACAGGTGTCACAGCATGAGTCACTCGATTCATGTTTTGGGCCATCATGGAGGCACAAGCACATTCCAGATGCAGCACCAGAAGGATGCACAGGATCATGGATGCATCAGTCTCTGGCATCCGTGGCTCCATCCACAGCATTGGTGATACCATGCATCACTTCACTGATGTAGTGGACAAACAGTGGGGTGAGAAATTGTCACTAGAACATGTGGTGAGAGTAGGTCATCAGACATGTGGCCACAGATCAAGAACATCTGCTGAGAGTCCATGTAGCCATGCACACTCACGGTCCCATAGTGGTAGTACCTCCAGCACTACAGAAGGGGGGCTCCTGTCCACATCACAACATGGCACGCCATGGGCACATGGTCCTGGGCAGTCTTGTGAGGGACATGGTCCCAGCAGACACCAGTCACAATCGGTGACTAGTACCACTTCTGACCCTGGCCATGGTGGTGCCAGTATTACTCCTGGCACAGCCAGTTCCTATGATCGTGGCCACAGATGGTGAACTGTCCAGTCTGTCATGTACAGTCCACTGCTGTCCAACATACCCACATGTAGGGCTAGCACATGGCTTGACTGTGTACATGCACACACTCATACATCAGTGTCACATGCAGGTCACCAACAGACACACTCAGCACCTCTCCATGGCCCAGCTGAGCACCACCCCTTCCTGACCCCCACACACAATGTCAACTGATTGGCACAGCCTAGGCCTCTGGCACCTCCACATCACACCCTGTGCATGTGATGATACCTGTGCCATATCCCTGCCATCCATAAGACTGATGCAAGGACATGCAAATACATGTCTGATGCACAGTGTGATTATAGTACATTACATTGTTTACTATGGTTCTGTTATGCCATGACATGTGCTGTCTGCTGGCATTTGTCATGGGTGCACATTAACAGGTTGGTTCCTTTGCTGTATGATGTTAGATTGGTGGAGGTGTCAAAGAATGACAGGTGTCTCTCAGAACTTTGTATGTTTCTGTTGCAGGGGTCTGAGTGACTATGCTGTGGAGACTTGATGGTGATACAGCAGCTCAGGATGGCATGGTAGCAAAGCAGACATATGACATCATCAAGGTAAGGCTTTATATGTGCATGGTTATCTAGGTGCATCTGTGAAGAACAGTGTGTCAGGGGTAATGGGATGAACAGCATACTCCTGCATGCATACCCCATGACAAGGCATGCCACCTCTGATACATGTTACTTGAGTGTTGTGTACCTACAAATGTAGGTGGTGGCAGATAGCATTTATGTCTAGGTAGATGTGGGCTATTTAGCGGCAACAAGTACTCAAAGGGCCTTAAATTATTTAACCATTGAACGCACCAAGGCAAGACTGGCACACTACTGCAAGGGGGTATGTTTACGTACACACACACACACACACACACACACACACACACACACACACACACACACAAAACACACAGATGGCCTTCTCAAGATTAGAACCTCTACCTATCTAGTTATGGATACTAGAATACTATTTACTAATTGCATGCACCACAGATGTTATGGGTTGTGGGAGTGTCTGCCAGTGCTGTTAAGGTGGATGACATCAGCAGGGCCTGTAAAGGAGACCAATGGAGGGTGACAGCCTCTGAAAATGTATAACCATTACACACAGATAGGGGAGAAGAGACAGACCCACTGCTGCAAAAGGATATATCTACACACACACACACACACACACACACACACACACACACACACACACACACACACACACACACACACACACACACACACACACACACACACACACACACACAAACACACTGACAGAGTTGTCCTTACTGAGAGTTGAACCCCTACCTATCTATTTGTATATACCATAGCACTATGTACTTATTGCTTGCGCCGTAAGCATATCGATTTTGAGAGTGTCAGCCAGTGCTGTTAAGGTAAATAACATCAGCAGCCCTTGTAAAGGAGGTCAATTTGGAGGTCAGCAGGTAGGCACAATGCATTAAAATGTTACACCATTGCACTGGGCAAGAGAGGCACACTGCTACAGGGGATATATTTACACACACCCTCACAGAGTTGCCCTTACTGAGAACAGAACCCCTAACTATCTAGTTATGTACACTATAACACTACATACTTATTGCATGAGCCACACAGGTTATATATTTCACAAATGTCAGCCAAGTGCTGTTAAGGTGAATTATATCAACAGTTAAGGTGGGTGACCTCAGTAGGTGTGACAAGGAGAACAACGTGTAGGAGTGCACTACTCACAGGGCCATAAAATGATTCACCATGGCACTAACAAATGCCAGATGGCCATGTCTGCACCACTGTTAGGTAGGTATCTACACACACACACACACACACACACACACACACACACACACACACACACAGTGGCTACAGTGAGCTTAGAACCCCTACCTACTTACTATAGTTTGCAGTACATATTGTTGGTTAAATCTGTTGTACACATGGCTGCAGCCACAGAATTGTGGACTATGCAAAGTGGCCTTGTATTACACAGCATGTGTGGCCTGCAGAGTGAACCTGTTTTATGCTGTTAGTGTATCTAGTGTCCTAGCAGTGAGGTACATGCTAATACCCCTGCTATGTGTGTACGGGTACCAGTTCCACCATATCTGCCCAGCTGCAGTTTGCTAGGTTGACAATTGGCCATTGACAATATGGCCTTTCCAAGTCCTGAATTGATGCCACTGCACATTACACCACCTGCTCACCATTGTCTGTCTACAGGGTGACATTCCACAGGCAGAGGGTTTTGTGTTTGGGTGGTTATGCCATGCAGCCTTGGTCTGTTACCATCAAACAACTGCTGTATGTGTGGGTGCCGATAACCCCAGGGCTTGCATGTATATGTGGACATTTGTACATCGCCATACACATATACACGTGTTTATATGTGTGTGTGTGTGTGTGTGTGTGTGTGTGTGTGATATATATGTGTGTGTGTGTGTGTGTGTGTATATATATATATATATATATATATATATATATATATATATATATATATATATATAGGATGTAACTGTAGGTGTGTGTGTGTGTGTGTGTGTGTGTGTGTGTGTGTGTGTGTGTGTGTGTATGTGACTGTGTTATATAGATATATGTAGAGGGTCCAAATCACTCTACAACTTTATGTAGCTGTGTATGTATGTGTGTGTGTGTATATATATATATATATATATATATATATATAAAATATCTGTGCCACAAACCAATAGATTGGGTAACCATGTGTGAGGGATAGGGAGAGACAGATACGTATACATAGCTGCCTGTATGCACATACATATTTTCATATATCAGTTCCTCAGGCAAATGAGGCATCAGACATGGGGTCAAGTTAGCTAAGTGTAGGAGTACGCCCAGTGTAATTGTGAGTACTTACAAGGTGACTCCAGACCAGACCTACCTGTACTCCAGTCCAGTATTTTGTGTGCTACAGCCAATTGGCTGCTGCACCTGAATCAACAGTCACCTCCTTGATATTTTGTCCAAGGCATTCCCTGGCTGTGTGCTGAATGTCATATATGTCTCATACCTTTCAAGTGTGATAATTATAATAAAACGTACAGAGTTCTGCATAGGTATGTTACATTGTGCATAGCATTGTTGATTTCTGGAACATTATTGGCAAATCATTATAGGTTGACATTAGGTCATGCTGACAGACATTTGAGTACTGACTCCATACACATCAGCAAACCCATGCTAATGCACAGCCTGTTATTCTCTGCACTTTATACATTTGTCTGGCCAGTAGCTAATCTTTCCCCTTGTATTTGGGCCTTTATCTTACCACTGTTCATGGCTTTGTCTGGATTTCCTGCTCTAACTGGTTGAGAGGTATGATGTGACTGGGGTACATGATGTAACACCACATACAGGTTGACAGTCTTCACACCGCTTACTGTACATGTTTTTGCAGAATGTTCAGCATTACGCCCCATATGTCTGCTCTGTTACTCATACAGTTGTGTTTATCAAGTGATATACTACTAAATGCAGACCACTGAATTGTTGTAAGTACAGACACAGTTAAGTGATGGCCTTTACATCCTGCTGCTGATCTGACCTGTTGCAACCTGCTGTTGTACTACTCACTTGCTAGGTTATTCGTAGCATATGTATAATGCCTGTTTGGCCCTCTGCCACCCATTGTTTCTGCCTTTGTCCAGCTTTCTGGCATGAACAGATTGAGGCATATTGATAGTCTGTAGTACTCCTGCCATAGGAGTACCTCACATGCAAAAGTTGTAGGTGCAGCCAGCTTTGAACCATCAACACCACTAACCATGCTAATATACTTAGCCCAATGAGCCACCAGAAGGTGAGGTTTAATTCCACACACTATCAACAGCAGACAAACAGACATACACTATGTGAGCCCTACTGTGACTCCTGCATTAAAATAGGACATTTGGGCAAGTTCTTTGTGACTGCCCTGAAATTGTGTGGTCTGCAGATATATCCTTGGAAACATATACTGTTACTACAGTTGCATGAGAACACTGGTGTGTTGGGGGTAGTGGACTATGGCATTGACATTGTTGTGTCTGACCTATGACTCTGCTATTTGGCATTCCCCTTGCATACTGCTGTGGGTTTTCCAGCCCTGTGACCTCATGCATATTATGGGGTACCCAGTATTGGACAGAGTACCTGATCTCTCAAGTATCTGTTAGTTTTCTGCATACAGCCCAGCAACCCACTCTGTTCCCTTGCATACATGCAGCAGGTCCATACATATGCTACCATAGTGTAGTACCCTGTACATTTGTAGTAAAGGAGCGTGACTTAGCTTTTGGATGCAGTAGTCGACAGACCTGTGTTTCAGGGCTGACTCTGTCTGATGCACACAGTACACAGCCAATACATGGTAAGGTACAGGTTGTGTGGTGTGGCTGGCATCCTATGTATTATGTATGTGAGTCAGAGTAAGGTGTCAGTCCCTAGAATCCTAGTTTGTCAGTGCATGTGCTTTGTGTTACCTCTTTGTCAAGACCAGGGCATACTGGGCACACCTACATCTGCCTACAGGGACACACTCAGAGGGTTTCTCCTCCATGTCCCCCTGGGCCTGTGACTGTGGGGACCTAAGCTCTGGTGGAGGGCTGTGTGTCCCTTCCCTGTGATGGTCCTGCTGCAGCTGTTTCTGCAGTATCATATTGTGTAGCATGGCACATACTGTGAACATATGTGCACATGTGTCTCTAGAGTACTGTAGGGCTCCATCTAATATATCAAGGCAGTGGAACATTGACTTGAGCGGCCCAAACAAACACTCTATGATGTTCCTAGTTTGTGCGTGTGCCTCATTATGGCATTCTTCAGTAGGTGTGTGCATTTCTGATGGGTGTCATCATCCACGGTTCCAGTACGTAGCCAGCATCCCCCAGTAGAATGCTGTAAGTGATGTCCCCCTGGCAAACATCTGGTAAAGCTGTGATGCGTGCCAGATATGGGAGTTGCGATAGCTGTCAGGGCTGCCAGCGCACACACACTCATGATAATGCCCTGGGCATTGCACACCACCTGGTAGTTGATGGAGTGATACCCCTTGCAGTTGACGTAGACTCTGCCCTCCTCACTAGGAGGTGCTTTGATGTATACATGAGTGCAGTCTATGGCACCCAGCACCTCAGGGTAGTGTGCTATACAGTGGAAGAGATACATACTGCTGGCCCTCTCCTCAGGGGTGCGGGGTAAATAAATGTTCTCACTGACATGTGTTTGCATGGCATACAGAAACTGGTGGAATACCCTGGATGTAGATGCCTGTAAGACCCCCATTATGTTCCAGTTGGTCTTTGAAAAGTACCTGTAGCTAAAATTCTAAGGGGTACACATACCTTTGTTTCCACTGGGATGGGTTCTGTTGGCTCTAGGTCTGAGTTGTAGGTGGTAAAGCTTGGTTAGTTCTTGTAGTATGTCATTGTCCACCTTGTAGCATTCTATAATCTCCAGCTCATGTAGCTCCTGGAAGGTTATCCTGGGCCTGAACACTGCTCTTCTTCTCAGTCTCTGCCTATTATCAGCATCAGCACTGCACTCAGCCCTCTAGCACATACAGCTGTAGCAGAGCAGCAGCAACTCCTAGCATTCTGTCAGTTAAAATTCCCAAGTGTGTATGTACTCCAATGATACCTAGTATGTGGGAAAATCTGATGCATACTTTATAGTGGTGTGCTACAGATGCACCCTGTGTGATTGGCTAACTATGATGCACTCTACCTGTCAGGTATATCATTGAGGGGTTTGAATGGCCCAGTGTCTGTGGAATAGGGCTTAACAGTACTTTATACATGATTGGCTTTCCCAGGCTATTATCTTTTTTTTTTTTTTTAAATACCTTCCCTGCTAAGTACTGCAGCATGATGCACAAACCCACTGTGCTGGTGTAAACAATATTCAGCAGTCTGGATACACCCCCATGCACGGGCACGCTCAGCATAGCTTAAACCAGCTAAAACATGTGCCCCGCAGCTAAACAAAGCTTAACAGCACTAGACACCCCTCCGCTTAGCTGAGCTGCGCGGCACGCAAATGGGTGCCGCTGAGCTCCAGTTTGCTTAAACATAATGTGACACACCCCATTTTGATGTCAGCTACCTCTTCTGTGGGCACCAACAGAGTTCAGGGGCTACACTAGTTTTATCTGTGGACACAGTAGCCCATTTGTGCTATTCAGTATTCCTAACTCATTTGCATACAGATCCGTGCACACAACCTGGATATTTCACTATTCCAGGACCTGCCTCCTTAGCAACCATTGAAATCTATCATTGTACAAACTGCTTGTAGGGCCCTGTGTGCAAACATGATATGACTATTTAAAAAATAATAATTTTTATTATTTTGCATTATTTTTTACACATACAGGGCATATTTTTGAACATATCTGCCCCTAATATGCAATCCCTGACCTTCTAAAAGCGCTTTTACAGCCCCAGTTCAATTTTTGATTTCTTCTACACTGTTATCTTCCGTGTACACTTCAGACACCTATATGGGGTCTGCACAACTACTTATCTGCTTGCTGGATCGCTCCAGCACCCTCATTTGACCTCATGTGCATGAAATTCACCTCCTTATGAGGTGATTTGCATTCCGTGGACACTTCTGTGTCCGCACGCTTGTGCATGCTCCTCTGCTCTATTTACTGGATCACATGGCTGCCAGTTTCCGTGTTGAGGCCATGCTTCTATGCCTAGATGGAAAATCACTTTGTGTAGACTTTACTGAATTCCCCATGTGTTTATTATAAAAATCTCTGGTGGTCCAATAAAAGGCATTGTATCAACTTTGTATTCCAGTGATTGTCAGTTTTCATTCTGGATTTATAGTCAACCAAGAAAAAAATCATTAAATACCATTTTACACAAAGTATCACTTGACCAAAGGGCACAAAACCCTGAAAAATGCCAATTTGCAAAGTCTGACTTTACAAATAAACATACTATCATCATTCTGGTATCTTTCATAACAAACAATGTCACTCTTACCATAAAAATAAATAGATTTACTTATTTTTATATTTAGAGCAACAGACTCCATGAGGATTAGTGTTGTAGCCTGATTAACAAATGGATGATGAAAATAAAATAAAAAAAGTACAAAATAAAAATGTTATTGAAAATTCCAGAGCTTAGGCAAGTCAATTCTTCATAGACAAAAAAATATTTCAGCACTTGGAGAGCTTTTCTAAACCCTTTATGGATATTATGCCAGCAGCAATTACAAAATGTTGGATTTCTTAACTGCTTCTCACTTCATTATTGATTTTTGATCCAAGTAGGCTGAAGTTGTTCACTATCTCAGTCTATTCTTCATCAAGTATACATTTATTGATTTTACCAGTTTGTAGGATAATGTTCTCCATTTGATCACTACTGCAATAGCCTAAGCTATATGGGTTGTATCTTGCTAAAAGTACAACTGCCAACCAGTTTTGATAGCTTTCTGGGAGCCTTCCACATGTCCAAACAATTAGTCAACTTGAACTGAGCTGACTGCAGTTTAGGTTTGGGTGCAAAGCTCTATAGAGCTTTCCTGCTGCTGAAGAGAATGCTCCCCATGCAGGCTTTAAAGAATCAATAATTGGCTAATGCTGCTCCATTGCTGGGCAGATAAGCCCTCTTCAGGAGAAAAAAAAAACATTTCTACTTTCCTTTTTACGACAGGAAATAATGTTTTACTGTAAATCTTCTTTTTTTTTAATTATCTGGGAGGAAGTGTCTTTAATTTATTTTATTTTATTTATTTATTTATTTAACATTTGTTGACTGGGATTGTCCGACTGAGCTGAAGAGCCCTTTTTCAGCGGAGGCCAGGGGAGAAAAGCTCCAACATATTATGCAATTTTCATGACTTTTGTATACTTTATACTGGAAGTTTACTTTTTAACTTTTGTGGTTAAAGGTTATTGAAACTATGTTTAAACTATTTATTTTATGTGGTAAAAGTTATCTTATTGCTATTTTTGGCTGCTGAGTTAAGTATTTAAAGTGCTTTTTACTGTGTTTTAATGGGGAAAAGCTTACCTTTTTAAACTTACTTGTTTTACTAAGTATTGCCGCAAGGCTTTCCTGGGAAGCAGGCACCTTTTTCAGCTTAACCATGGAAGAACATAATGGCTCCTCAGTTCTGCATTCTTCCAGCTACAAAAGAAGAAGATTGTTAGGTGCCTTTGCCATCACCGCAGGCTGATAAAATGCCTCAGCTGCAGGTGGGTGACTCTGCTATCACCAAAGCTGGCTCCCTGAACCACTCCCCTTTTTCTGTGGTACCCACTGATGTAGTCCTCAGAGTCACCCTGGGCCAGGAGTAGACAAGTTCTCTGCAGCTGTTGGAGTACCCTTGGTGGACATGGGAGAGCCAGTCCTGTCAATCCTGGGAAAAGGTTCAGAGAATACCACTCAGCCTAGCCAGAAAGCTGTGCATATCCCTGAGGAGGTTTTACTGCTGAAAGTGGGTCTGTTTCTTCAGTTTTCTTTTCCTGCCAAAAAGATACAAAAACTTAAACATATGTCTTCTACTGTCTGTTTTTCCTTGTACAGGAGTATTGTATTGTGCTTACCTCTGAATTTAGTGCAATAGATTGATCCTTCCTGTGTATCTGTTTCTGGTAAAAAAGGGGGGTCTTCGTTTTCTGAAAAGATTCGAGACTGTGAACTTTAAAATGATTGTGAAAGCACAGATTAGGTGTTATTTCCACAAAATTCTGGTTCAGATTTTAAGGAGTATAGCTTTGGCCAGTAATTTTGAAGGATTCACTTTCTCTGAAACTATTTCTAGGATAAATCTGTTACTTCAGTGGGAAAACAATGATGTTTCTCAGTCCCTCATGAATTATTATGATTTGTTATAGCTGGAATTTCCACAAATCTGCTCTATTCATCCTGTTCTGTCTTCTTTAGGGATTTTTTGTCACAGCCTGCAGTTTTCATAATAGGCATCCTGCTGCACATAAGCAAACAAATAAACTTTATAGTGTCTCAGTCCTTCAAGTTTTTATACACTCATTCCAGATCTGACCCAGCAGCTATTGCTTTAGTTAACCCAGATGCTAAATGTTTGGTTAATATTAATCCCTATTTTGACAAGGATGAGACAATTTTTGATAAATTTGAGAAAAAATATATTCTGCAATATTTTTTTTTTAGAATTCTCAGCTGTCAAACTTGTGTTAAAAGTTTATGACTGCCTCTTGTGACAAAATCAGTAATACTTTGTCATCTGTTTCCTCTCATGAGGAGAAATCCACTTTGTGCAACTTGATGTCTTCTGTGTTTTTAGTAACTACCCACTGTTTGAAATGTTTTTATAATTCTGCTGCTGGGTATGTTGCAGTAGGAACTGTTATGAGGACGTTTTCCTGACTGCATTCTTAAAATCTCCCAGAAGATATCAAAAATAAGATTTTTAATTCTTATTTGGATAGAGAACTAGTTTTTGTACCAGTTGCTGCAGAGGTCATTAACAAGAGTGATGAGAGTGGAAAGCTGATTCATGGAATCTGTCAGATTTTCAACCGTCCTTCTCTAAAGTTGCCAAGGGATTCAGTGCTCCCTCCAAAACTTTCTTTAAAAAGTTAAATAAACTTACCAAGCAAGCTACTGTAAAACAAATGATGTTATGTAGTCCTGTCTCACCGTAATTCTTGCTGGATGGGTTTGGAGCCGAACCTCAGCTCCGACTCGGCCGATACTTAAGCTCGAGAGCTTTTATTGTCTCAAGGCTATCCTCTATCCCATGGTGCACCATGGCAATTCCCCAGAAATCATTTGCCGCGAAAGCTTCGAGGTTGTCTTCTTTACTGGCTCATTGGCTAAGTTGAATTTTTAATGTTTTTGCCTATTTTTCTTATTCCTTTTTTATTATAGTCGTACCTTTATTAAGTGTTAACATCCCCTGCCTTTTCTTTAGGGATTGTACAACCCGTTTAAGTTAGAGGGCCTTCCTTTCTGTGTGCTAGTTTCTTCTTCTTAAAAAAAAAATATACACACACACACACATATATATATATATATATATATATATATATATATATATATATATATATATATATTAATAATAGTTTTTCCTTTATTATCTGGAGTGATTGCATGAGTGTTAGCATCCCATGTCCCTGTCTTTAAAGATTGTTCAGCCCATTTAAGTTAGAGGGCCATAGTAGCCCATTTAAATTAGAGGGCCTTCTTTTCTGTGTGCTATTTCTTCCTACCTTTTAAATGTATATAATTATACTAATATTTCTATTATTGTTGTAGTTGTTTCCCTTTTTCCTTTTCATTAAAAATCAAAATGTCAAAGGATAAGGATAGAGAACACAGAGAACACCACCTTTCTGGCTTTAAAAAGTGTGATAAGTGTTCTCAGAAAATGTCGTTGACCAGCAGACACACCAGTTGTGTGTATGGCCTTGGAGAACCTCATTTGCAAGAACCCTGTACCTTTTGTCATGCATTCAGTGCCAGATTTCTTAATGAATGCAAAAGGAAGCATTGATAGGGGGTCTGATGAGAAGTTCCTTCCTAGAACAGCTGGAACAAGGTCAGATGGTCTCTAAAAATCAGAAAAGGAAATCTCCATCAGCTTCTCCTTCGGAACCGACAAAAAAAATCAAAAGCGATGGAGCCGAAGAGTTCTGGATCTGATTCTGCTTCTTCGGTCTCGGTGCCGTCTGTTTCATCGGCTCTGAGACAATCATCTTTGTTGAGACATTCACCAGTCTTGGAACCAGATTAACCAACATTGAGATCTCCTATTTTGGAAAGGAGGAGATCTCCATCTATCTCCACCCATTCTTCCAGGACCCTATCTGATGAGGATGTAGAGCAGGTGGTGAAGAAGCTGCTCTGTAACCCGGTGCTGGCAAAAATTTTAGCTTCTCCAGACCCAAAGGTTTTGGATCCGACCCATCCTCAATCTACTGTTCCTCCTTCGACTGCCTCGCTTTCAGAGTATAATGTTTCAGGTCATATTGTGCTGGAACCCTCGGTTCCATGAACTCTTCCTGCTTCCTCGGAACTGATAACTCTAACTTCATCGGCTTATTCTGGAACCGAGGAGTCTGGGAGCCAATGCTGTCCAGTCAACTCTGGAAGAGATAGTTGCCCCAGTGTTTCTTCCAATCCGACCCTCCCTCTCGGTACTTCAGCTTGCGTGAGCTCAGCTCCCATGTCCGCTTCAGAGCCTGCTCTTCCGATTCGGAATCGACCTTCCACTTCCTCGGAGCAGAGGTCTTCTTCGGAGCATGGTGATGAGGCTTTTGAGGTGCTAGAGAGAGCTTTGTCAAGAACTAAAGCCATGCCATTGGACCCGACGTCCCTCCAGCAGCCGGTAGCAGGCTCTTTTCCCCACCTTCCCCTAAGCGTAGGGAACAAAGAGCCCCAAGGAGCTCCCATAGGAGGTGTCCCCTCTTCCGAAACCTCTCTAGATTACCCCACTGGAGAGGTCCCTAGGAAGAGAGTTTGCAAGAGGAAGCATATTGACTCACCCTAGTCTGTCACTTCTGACACTGATTTGGATGAGCCAGAAGGGTCCCCAAGATCCCCTTTTGAGGATGTCTCCTTTGTGGACATCCTAGAGATCCTTAGACAGAGGGGTGATTGGAAGACCTCTAACCCTACTGAGGATGAATCAGTGTACCTTGAGGCTTTTGGTTCCCGACTTTCCACCTCCTGGGTAACACCGCCATATGACCAACTTTTAGGGGTCATATCTCGGAAAGCTTGGACCTCTCTGGATACAGTGGAGCCTGTCCCGAGGAGGCCTAATAAATGTATTACTGCTCCAGAAGACAAAACCTTTCTAACCAAGGGAGTACCTGTGGATGCTATGATGGTAGCAGAAGCCACAAAGAAGGAATTATCTGAGACATCCTCAAATATCCATCCTGCTAATAACGAGTCTAGGAAGATGGATAGGTATGGAAAATGTACCTTTTCTTCAGCGGCTTTTACCTAACGATCGCTGAACTACCTGTCCCATTTTACTAGGCTACAAAGAGATCTCCTAAAAGAGTTGGGAGATACCCTTCAGGGTTCAGTAGCTTTGGCATCCACTGACAAGGTATTTTTGCAGCTCTCTATCCTTACCTCTATTGCTAACTCCTCCATGAGTCTGATTTCTTACGCAACTGATGGAGCGAGCAGGGCAGCCGCATCAGGGATATCTGTTAGGAGACATTCCTGGATGCATCTATGCAATTTTACGGAATCCTTCAAGTGTTCCTTTACCAACATCCCCTTTGGTGGTTCAACTCTTTTTGGACCTCAGGTAAAAGAGACTTTGACCAGGTGCGAGCAGGAAGGGAAACCTTATCTGCTGTGGGAGTCCATTTTTCCCTTCCTTCCAGACCCTATCCCAAGGGCCACACGGGAGAGAAATTGTGGTTCTGTAAATCCCAAAAAGGTTTCCCTCAAGCACATGGTCATCCCGCCCCTAGAGGCAGAGGGGGAGGTTATAATGTAAGGCACCGCTCTCGCAGCAGAGGGGGTCCACAACACCAGGGTGATAGAGATCCTTTCTCTAATCGGCCCTTTCTTCGCCCCTAAAGGGTTGCCCAACTGTCCATCTCTGGAGGTAGTCAGGGGTCATCTCTCACTGTACCCAACTGCCTGGCTACAAATTTCTCAAGATCAATGGGTACAAAATATAATTTCCAGAGGTTACCTCATTCCTTTTCTTTCTTATCCCCCTACAAATCAGTCTTTACCAGATGTACCACCCAATCAGATAGCTGTGCAACATTAGAGATTATCTCTTTGTTTCAAAAAAGAGTCATCCAGGCAGTCCCCACAGTGCAAATAGGATCCGGAACTTACTCACGATTCTTTTTAGTTCCAAAAACACCCAGGGACTGGCGATCTGTTCTAGATCTCAGCAAGCTGAACAAGTCTGTAAAAAAAAAAATCAAAGTTTTGAGCCATCACTCTGCAATCAGTTTTTCTGTTTATTGGAAAAGACAATTGGATGTGCTTCATAGATCTTCAGGATGCATACTACCATATCAGAATGGACAGGCACTCCAGAAGACACCTACACTTTTGGCTGGGAGCCAGATATTTTCAATTTTGAACACTGCCTTTTGGCCTCACTACAGCCCCCAGAGTGTTCACCAAATGTATGGCGGCGGTCACGGCTCACCTGAGATGTCAAGGATTCTGGATGTTTCTGTACTTAGAACTTAGACGACTGGATCCTCACTGCTACCACCAAGCACCAACTAATCTGAGTCAGGGACGAGACGCTATCCTTGTGCACCAGATTGGGAATTACCATAAATCTAAAAATATCTGCCTTATCTCCATCGCAGCGTATTGTCTTCTTAGGCTCAGACCTAGACTCAACCACCATGTCAGCAAAACTGACACCAGAAAGAATAGAATCATTGCACAACCAAGTCAGACTCTTGCTGACCAAAGTTCTAGGTACTATGGCGTCCACCATTCTTTTAGTTCCCCTAGCCCATCTACACATGAGAGTGCTTCAGTGGCTACTATTTGCCTAGTGGTCAATGCAGGATCTCCTCTTGTCCCACCAAATACTCATTACAAACTCCTGCAAGAAGGATGCAACATGGTGGTTACATACAGATCAGCTTTATCTTGGTTGCCCCCTTGTTCTCCCTCAACAAAATGCAGTCTTGATCACGGACGCTTCCCAGATGGGGGGGGGGGGGCATTTTCTGGGAATGACAGTCCAAGGTATCTGGCAGGATCATGAGAACCACTTGCACATCAATGTTCTGGAGATGAGAGCAGTGCTGTATGCGTTGCAAGCACTTTACAGTTCTCTTCCCACTTGGACAATTGCAATTCAGTTTGACAACATGTCTGTAGTGTGGTACATAAACAAGCAAGGGGAAAACAAGTCTTACCCACTTTGTCGAGAGGCTCAAAGAGTATGGAAATGGGCAATGGACTCTCAATGTTTTCTGGTAGCAACGCACATCCCAGGGAAGTCCAATGTGACAGCAGATAAACTGAGTTGAGCAATTTTGATGCCTCACGAGTGGTCCCTGAAAACAGAAGTTGCAGAAGAGATTTTCCGCAAATGGGACCACCCTTGCTGCGATCTATTCGCCATGTACATAAACACCACATGCAGCAACTACTTTGCCCTCATTCCCCATTTGGGGATGTCACCCAGGGATGCTCTGGTCCACAATTGGCCTCCAGGACTTCTTTATGCTTTTCCACCTTTTCCCCTCATACCAAAAGTGATTCAGAAAGCAAAACAACTGAAGAGTACCCTGATCCTCATTGCTCCTTACTGGCCTCACCAAGCCTGGTTCCCTTTCCTGTAGCCTTATCTCTTGAAGGAACCTTGAATTCTGGAACCATCTCCAGACCTCCTGATTCACCAGTCGGGACAGTTCCATCCTACCATCCAAACCCTGAAATTAACAGCATGGCTGCTCCAGTTCCAAGAATAGCCAAGTGTATGTCCCTTTCCTGTCTGTTTTTCCACCATTTCCACTAACATCCAAGGTCATTCTGAATATTAAGAATGACTCTCCAAAGGTTATTATGGTGACTTTATTTTATGCCAAGCAGGAGTGGTTCTCCCTTCTCTTGGAAATAGCCAGGGACAGTCAGCGCAATGTTCCTCACAGATTGGATTTGCTCACACAAGACCAGGGGTGTTTGACACATCCTGATATCAAACAACTACAACTGACTGTCTGT
This sequence comes from Protopterus annectens, assembly GCF_019279795.1. Lineage (NCBI taxonomy): Eukaryota > Metazoa > Chordata > Ceratodontiformes > Protopteridae > Protopterus > Protopterus annectens. The sequence continues at coordinate 1,497,090,667 of NC_056733.1, read as the reverse complement.
ATGATAGAATTTTAATACCTTTTGGGTACCTTTTCTCTGATGATGTGCAATAGGTATTAATAGAGACAAAGCCAGCTACTAGAAAATTATATATTAGCAAATAGAAAATATTTTTTAGTTGGTGCCAACAGATGAACCATCACCCATTCAGGGCTAGTATTTCTCTGGTTCTGTAGTATTTGTGTCACTTACTATCATATGACCTGTCTTACTCCTCAGTCAAGGTTCAGTTATTGGACCGGTCAGCATGAATGCCCGTGGATCCCCCTCCTTCAATGTATCCTCATGTGAAAATGTTTCTGAAAGGGATGTTGCATAAGAAGCCTCCTAGGAAACAGGTAACTCCTCATTGGGATCTTAATTTTGTGTTACAAAAACTAGCTCTTGCTCCATTTGAACCATCTGAATAGGCTCACATGAAGTTTTTAACATGGAAAACAGTCTTCCTAATTACTCTAACCTCTGCACAAAGAGTATCTGAATTGCAAGCTCTCTAGGTGCGTCAGCTTTATCTCATTTTCTACAAAGTTTTTTTTTTTTTTTTTAAGAACTAATCCTTCATTTACGCCTAAACTAGTATCCCAGTTTACCTTAAGCCAAACTCTCTCTCTCTCTCTCTCTTTTTTCCATAACCAAAAGATGAGGGAGAAACCATATTTCATACCTTGGATATCCACAGAAAGCTCAGGTGCTGCCTTGACAGAACAAACTCTTTCTGAACTTCTGATGAGCCATTCATTTCTTGTGAAGATAAGATAAAAGAACAACCTGTGTCAAAACAGAATGTTTCAAAATGGTTGTCCCATGCTATTACATTTTGTTATTGCCCCACAATAATACAATTTCAGGTAGTGGCAAGGCTCTCTCTGTCAGGGCCTTGGCTTATCTGTTGCTTTTTGGAAAGGGTTGGATGCTGAAGTATTCTGTAAGCAGGAACTTGGTCCCCATGCACACTTACAAATCATTCTAAACTAGACCTCTTCTCCAGCTCTAGGATAGGATTTGGTAGTACCATTATCCAGAGGCTCCTGGAACCTCATCCTTCCTCCTCCCAGTCATTTAACTTGCTACTTCAGCAATGATCAAATGATGAACATAATACAGTTGTATAAGTAAACTTACCAAAACACTAGATGTTTGAATGATCACACTGCAGTAGCTATTTCTTCCATTCTTCTTATTTTTTGAAGGCTTTTATTCCAGGGTATGGACTTTTTATGTTAAATTCCTAACATTGTCCTGTTAGGGCTACAGCCTCACTCTGTTGAAAGCACTGAAGGGTTTGGCTCAAACTGACTAATGATTTGGGAATGTGGAATGTACCCTGAAAGCTTTGGAAACTGGCTAGCTGTTTTATTCTTAGCAGGATACAACCCATACAGCTAAGGCTACTGCAGCAGTGATCATTTGAACATCTACTGTTATTGGTAAGCTTTCTTACACAACTGTACTTTTGTATAATTCATGTTAAGGCACTCTTTGTAAGGCTTTGCTGTTTAATCTTTATAAACATATATTTCAGATTCACTCTCAACCAGTAATGTGGCAACATTAGCAAAATAAAGTTTGTTGATAATTCTGCCTCCTATTTTCACACCACAGTTGTTTTCATACAATCCTGCTTCTCAGAAGATTTATGCTCTATATAAATTAAATAGGAGTGAGGAAAGTATGTAGACTTGTAAATCATCTTTACCAATTGCAGGCCATTATTTTCCTGTGTTCTGTTCAAGCTGTTGATTTTTCCACTAATATAAAAATGGTACATGATAACTATCCATGTTTCTTGGCATGGCTCATGTTTTTTTCCAACTTTATGCAGTCAAAGGCCTTGCTAATCAATGATATACATATAATTTATTTTTTTATCTTTTTGCCTTTTCAAGCATCCATCTTACATAAATGAATTTGTCTCATACTCTTCACTGTTCCATGAACCCTTGTTGCACTTCTGGTAGTTCTCATTCCAGCTATAGCTGTCATTCCCAATGAACAGTCTTGAGAAGAATCATGCTGGTATGTGTGGAAGGAGCAATTGCCCAATAATTTCCGCAGTCATTTGGATCACCATTCTTCAATACTGGTATAAGAACATCTATTTGAGTCAGACAGTTAATCATAATGTTGCCTTCCAAATTTCCTAGCAAAGTGTCGTAGGTATTATAAAGCTACATCTAACTGCTGTAGTACTTTCATGAGAATGCCATCAATGCCTTGTGCTTTGCTCTTTGCTAAAACTTTCAGTGTTCCTTCTGCTTCTTTCTTCATCATCAGTTCTGATCATGAGGTATAGTTTGAAGTGGCAGTTGACATGTTTGACCTTTATGGTTCAATAACATGAGAGAGCTATACAAACTAAAAAAAATCATGAAAAAAGTGATATTTGGAGAGCGGCCAGATATGTTCTATCTCACAGGTATACCCTTCCCCGTTCTCATCTGACCACAAATTGATGACCTTTTCCTTAAAAAAATCCATAAACCAGCTGAGGTCAATATTACAATATTCAAAGACTTCAAATACACTAACCTCTTACAGTTCTATTGTGAAATCACTAAATTCAAATATAACTGTACCTTCCTCTCCAAAATGTAGATATGGCTAGTAGTTTGGTAAATAAATTCTGCATTTTCCTAGCAAACTGTATAAAGTCCACTACGAAAGTTAAATAAAAAGTGACAGGAAAGAGCAAACCAGCCTGATAGTTCACATGCATAAATAAACACTACAATAAGAGAAAGAAAGCTCATTAACAAAACTAAATACCCTTAAGTTAAAGTTAACATCAAAAGGTTATTCAATTTACTGAAAAACACCTTCAGAAAAACTAAGGTTTCCCATGAACTTAAGTTAGCATAAGATGCTAAGGATGATTATAAATCCTTTTTTACTAATGTCAGGTGGTTATGACAAAAATTATCTAAACTCATTAAAAATGGTGCAACCTGCTCTAATCAAGCCAAAATTGCAAATATACTGGTAAACAGATTCAGTGCTGTCTTTACCCAGAGACATCTATAACAAACTTACATGTATCTAAGGACCTAAAACAGCCTAGCATTGCAAAAGACTACTTGTTAAAATGACTTTCCAAAACAAAAAAAGAAATACATCCTGTATGGGACCTGATCGCATATCAGGCTGCCTGCAGAACTTAACCTGTGCTGGTGGTCCTGTTCCTAAAACTATTTAAACTGAGCTTATCCACTGGCTTTGTCCCCATGGTTTAGAGCACAGCAGCTGTGATGTCTCTTCACAAAGGTGACCCTACACTTGGACCCCAGGAATTATATATCTATCTACACAAAGAGCCTTATCTGCAAGGTCATGGAATGAGTCATAATAATCCTAATAGACTATTATATAACAAATCTTATAAGATTTGATTGCCAGCAGTTTGGTTTGATTAAGGCAGATCTTGGCTAATGAATCTGGTAAATGTTTGAGAAGGTAATGCAAGCTGTGAACAGTGGTCATGCCGTCCATGCAGTATACCTTGACATTGCCAAAGCATTTGATACTATACATGCCAACATTATCAACAATCTAAATGTTCTCCAGATCAATCCTCATGTAGTTAGATGGATAGCAAATTGGATCAGGGACAGAACCTATACTGTAAGGGCTGCTGATGTGTCCTCACATGAAAGTAATCAGTGGGGTACTACAGGGTTCCATACTGAGAATGTTGCTTTTTGGCATATGCTTCTCTGAACTCCAAACCAAACATAAGGAGCTCTAGTTATCCAAGTTTGCTGATAATTGCTAATTTGATGATATACTTGAGTAGATAACTCGGTCTCCACTGACCATCATGTTGCAAAAGTAGTCAGGGCATCCTTCTACCTGACACATCTGATCACAAAGGGTATTTCTTCTAGGTCCAGATAAGTCCTATCCCCTCATTATTCTGCACTGATCAGGACCACCATAGGAGACTATGCCCCTTTTGGATGTATCTTATTAAACATATCAGGCAGTTAGAGAAACCACAAAGGTTCCTGACAAGAAAGATCACGGGACTAAAGAGTCTGATCTATCAAAAGAAGCTAGAGGCCTTGCCTCTATAAAATGCTTAGAGGCAGACTTAGCCTTGCTTTCCAGGTCATTAAGAATCTGACAGTCCAAGACCTCTTATTTATCCACAAATAAAACAGTCCTGTTAACACTACAACCAGAGATCTAAACCTGCTTCAGCAATTAAACAAATCGTACTGGAGAGTCAGATTTGCCATACCGTGACTAACGATTTTCCAGGATAAATGTCCTCTTTAGATCAAAAGGAATTAAAAAATTGGATAGGTATTTATAAATTCACCCCCCATATATGACTAGCATATCACTCCTTCAAAAAGGAGGTAAGGTCTAACGGGTGGGTATTAGCAAGGTGTAAATGGCCACATGGCCCAGTTGTCTTGCACATTCTATCATTCTGTGACTCGATAATATGTATGTGATGGTTTCCTTACAAATATTTGAGGTGAAATTACTCAAGCATCATTAGCACAAAGAAAAAAACTGAATGGCATAACACCGTACTCTGTTTCCCACAGGAAATGATTCCCTTGTTTATGGAAATTGCTCCCTTCTTCAACTTGGTGTGACCATGGAATTGGTATATATAAGTTTGATGTTTGGGGGGGGGGGCTTGCCCTGTATCAGAGAGGTTCAGGAGGGCTTGTTTTTTTTCACCTTTTTAGGTTTTGAGCATTTTTCTTTTGTCCCTTTGGCATGCTTACTTTCAGGAAGTTGTTGTTTTAGAATAGAACCATTTGTAGTGTTCTCCACCTTTACCCAAGTGTTAAAATTACAACCAACAAATAACTTTTTTAATTCATGTTTTATGTTTGTGTCCATTTAAACCTGGAAATTTACATGCATGTAACTTAATTTGCCACCATAGCTTTCTGTATTTGAATTGTATGTTTATGTCTCTAACTCTAAAATCTTGGTTAATGTGGTCAAGCACACAAAATTCACATTTTCAGAAATTACTACATTAGCTACTATGCTTAGATAATGCATTAGTGTAATTTTGTTTTTTTATCACAAGTTTATGTTCATAAGTTATAACACAATGTCCTTGTAGTTTTACCAGTGCAAAACCCTTCAAATGAATTATACCTTGCCAGATACACCACAATCTCAGATTGGAAAATGGGCATATTCCCCACTTTGAAAATGTTCTAAACACTTCTTACTTTAAAAAAAGAAGTTACTAAAAATCTACAATGCTTACAACTCAGGCATGGGGAACTGCCTCTCTTATTGGAGCTGTATATGCAATGTTCATTTGAATTCTCTAGCAAGCATTTTATATAAGATTCTCTTTTTGTTTATAAATGTTGGCATCTCACCATCAACTCATCTTCGTTGATTATTCTCCCATAAAATGTTCCAGTTTAAATTCACAGTTTTCATTATCCCAAGGGAATCAACAGAATGAAACAAGACAAATCTAGTCGGGAGTTCATTTTCCTTCACAGCCCAAATTTCATCATCTTTAGATTTCAGTATAGGTGTAAATCCATTTTCCCTGAAACATCTACAGATGTTCACCACCATTTGCATTACATAACCCAGCTTTGCAAAAAGCTTAATCAGTACTTTTTCTCATTCTCAAATTATTCATTCTCATAAATCAACCCAGTCAATCTCAGTTCTTAACACTTTTCTTTGTATGCAAAAGATAAAAACTTTGAAAATGTAAACAAGACTTTACAGAGGTCACCTTCCTAAAAACAATAGAGAAGTAAAACAATTTCCATCTGGTGATTTAAAAATCAAAATCACTATGACACTTAAATTTCAAAAAGGACAACTTACATTCAATTTCTCAAAAAATCCCAAACTTACTTTCTGTACCATTTGATAAAATAAATAAGTAATCTATAAAGTGAGAGTAACAAAACAAAACATTTTGAAATCCCCTTACCTTGTAAAAAAAAATTATCTTCCCATTCACCTTACACTAAAATGGCAAAGGACAGCAGGCCTCTAATCTTGAGTGAATGGGGTCTTTCAGTGATCCGGTTCAGTATCTAGTGGGTTACATAGGTGTTTATATTTTGTTTCATTTATCAATAATGCCAGAAGACAGAATAATACCAAAGGAGTTTGCCAGGTCAAGGTAAGCCTCAATTCAATGTCTCACTAACCTTTTTCAAAGAAGTGCAGTAAGTTTAGTAGGCATGATCTTCCTTTAACAAACCTAAACTGGTTTGGGCCCAGGGACTGTGAGCTGTCAATATCTTTTTATGTACTTCATTACTTTACAAATAAGGCTGCTAAGCTTTATTGGTCTGTAGTTACCAGAATCGGAGGGGGAGGTATCCACCCTTGGGGGAGTGACCACAGCTGTTCTCCACAGCTGTGGTACAAAGTCTGTTTAAAGGTTGAAGTTGAACAGATTTAGTAGTGAGCTAGTGAGACTGCAACTTGTACTGACAGGAAAGTAGGCAGGCACTTTATCAGGACCCATGCAACTAGTGTTCTTGACTTTGGACACTGAACATTGTATCTGTTGTAAGGTGATCTGTGTGGTGGATGCAGACACAGTGACAGGAGGTTTGGAGGAGACAGTGAGGTAACATTTGAGATAAATGTATCTAATAGTATGTTTTCTATGTCCTTGTAGGCTGTGAAACTATTATTCTTATGTATCAGTGCTGTGCTGGGTTGGGTATTCTTCCAAAGATTTCAAGCATAGCTGAAAGGGACTTTAGGGTTGCCCTTAACAGAGATGGCTGGTTGTCCTTAACAGAGGTGGCTATTTTCATTTAGTACTAATACTTTTCATTGAAGGATTTGATTTTGTGCATACGTTCTTCATGTAATCTGTCAGGTTCAGTTTTAGTTTATTTCTCAAGGAAAGATTTTTTTAGATTGTTTTTTTCCTTTTTTATATACTTTTTTTATATTAGGATTCAACCTTGGAGGGATATTCCTGAGTTAAGTGTAAGTTTTTATGAGCCTTTATCACAGGAGAATATCTAATGTGAGAATACATGATTACATCAGATTTTGGAAATGAAACCCATTCCGTCTGTTTCAGCCATGACTGCAGTATTGATAAAATATTCTCATCATCTGGCATTTCTTTATACATTCAGCACAGAGGATAGCCCTCCATTCAGTGGTGAATAGTTTTCTGACCTTGAAAGAACACATAATTCAAACATAAAATAACCATACCATTAAGGGCAAAAGAAAATAGCTTAGTAAAAAGATTCAAGAGTACACTATGAAAACATTCAGACTAATGTAAAGAGGATTCTAAGAAACAATGTATTCAAGCATTTCATACAGAATGTCTTTGTTTGCTTGATTATTTGATTATTGATCTGTCTATGGTAAGAATGGATCAATGGCCCCATTGTCAGCTATGATCTAATTACATAAAAAATATATTTAGCACAAAGATGGTCCAGTATTCAGCAGTATAACATGAGTAAATAGGTCAAAATAAAAACAAAAGATGTGCATAAGATAATGAGTTGAATAAGATCACTGAATTGCTTTTCACACATATTTAAAAAAAGACATTTCTTAATCATTAATATGGTAAGGTTAGACATGAGCTGGTAAAATGAAGGTAAGAGTTTAATGGTAAATGGAGCACAATTCTGTACTCAGGACAGTAGTAAAAGATAGCTTTTGTAAACATTCTAAGACATAACTTGAGGGAAGAAAGGCAAAAGGACTGGAGTCAAAGAAAAGCAGATAGAAACTGATTTTTAGATGGAAGAAATGGTCTTAGAGAAGGACAGTGGTTAAAGAACTCTATCAAAAGGAAGGAAGGTAGACTAGCTATTTTTAGTAGTAATGCACTAGATTTTAAAAGTGAGGTAGAATGAATTTCAAGATTACATGATTTCATCACATATTTCATCATCATCATCATCATCATCATCAATCCCCTTTTCCCATTTTCTACATGGGGTTGGGGTGTTATGTCACCACTCTCCTATCTTCTTCAGCACTCATCCCTGACTGCCTCAGGTCTTCCTTCACACAATCCATCCACCTCTTTGTTGGAAACCCTAATTTCCTCTTGCCTTCTTCCTGTCTGTCCCAAATCTTTTTCAACAGATTGTCTTCTGCTTTTCTGCACATGCCCAAACCAGCATAATCTGTTCTGTTTGATTTTTTCTGCAATTAGAGCTACTTTGGCTTCTGCTCTTATGTCCTTATTTCTTCATCTGTCCCACAGTGTGCATCCTACCACCCATCTCCAACACCTTATCTCTAGCTTCCTGAATTGTTCTGCCTTTACTGCCCAGTTTCTCTACCATACAGTAGTGCTAGTAATACCATTGTTTTGTACACCTTGCTTTTCAGTTTCTTTGGCATTCTTCTGTCATATGCTACACCTAACGGTCAGTGCCAATTGGTTGCAGCCACTCTGATTCTAGTTTGACCTCCTCATTCAGGCTACCCTTCTCCATATCACCCCCCCCCCAGATACTTGAAGCTGTTAACCTGTTCCACTCTTTTCCCTTCTATCTCACTTCCCAGCTTCATCTAATTGCCCCCATATGTTGCCATTATAACTTCCTTATCTGCACTAATTTTTACCCCATGCACCTTTAGTTTTGCTTTTCATTCCCCATATCTCTTGTTGAAATTATTATTCAGAGTCTGTCTGTAATGCCACTCATTTGCATACATCTGTCCCTTCCAACCTGTTTGTTAATGTAGTCCATCACCAGTATGAACAGCAGTGGGCTCAGAGCTGATGCACTCATACTCCTACTGGGAACCCCTCTGGGAGACCAGACACTATTCATACTTGAGTCATTGGCTCCTTCCACATAGCTTGCACTAATTCTACCAATGTTTCTGGGAATTTGACACACCACATGACTGGCCAAATCAGCTTTCTTGGGACTTTGCCATATGCTTTCTCCAAGTCTAGGAATATCCAATTGGACTCTTTCCTCATCTCTAGCTTCTTCTCATCTATATGTCTCACTGCAAACATCGGGTCAGTTGTGCTGAATCCTGATCTGTATCTGAAGTGCTCTTCTCTCAACTTACTTTCAATTACTATGCATATTCATTTATCAGTCACTGTCTCCAGGATTTCCATGCAGTGTGACAGGAGTCCGATACTTCTGTACTGTTCACAGTTATGACTTTTCCATTTGTACTTGAACAGTAGTGATAGTATGATTACTCTCTAGTCATCTGGATACACATATCTCTACAAGCAGTACCATCAGGAGCCATATCTCCCTATCTCACCCAACATCTTTATCATATCTGATGTGATTTCATCTGAGCCTGATGCTTTCTCTGACTTCATTTTACTTAGTGCTATTCTTACTTTTGTAGTGAGCTCATCTTCTTCTCTCATTGTAGGTTGTGTCTGGGGCAGTGCAGCGTCCGTGGGGTTTTCTTCATTCAGAAGCTGCTGGAAATACTCCTTCCATTTGCTTTTGATGACCTGTGGACTGGTGAGCAGGTTATTGTTAGCATCCCTTATGAAGGGTGTCTGTCTTCTTTATCTTTCAGTCTTTTTCTTTCAACCTGATATAGTTTTTTGTGCCATCTACTGAGTCATTTTCCCGAAGCTGGTATACTGCCTCTGATGCCTTGTTCTTTGCTATTGCAACTCTTCTCTTAGCTTGTTTGTTAGCCATACAGTATTCATTCCTAGCCTCGTATGTATTTTCTATCTCTCACTTTTTTCTTGCACTCCTTTTTTCTTTTGATGATTTCCTGGACTTCTGGATTCCACCACCAGCTTTTCTTATATACCTTATTTCCACACATAGCTTGGCTGCATATCTGTTCTATAGTCCTCACACATGACTGTTTGAGGTGCTGCTTCTTCTTCAACTCCACCTATTTCCTCTTCTTCTTGAGGTGCTACAGCCCTGAGTAATTCCTTAAACTGTCGTGCCTACTCTTCAGTCAACTTGCAGGTCTTCAGTTTGGTCTTCTTGGAGTGCTCTGTGACTACTGCTTGCAGCTGATTGTGGCAAACAGGGGTTTATACTGTGAGCTGAGTGTTTCATTGGGGGTGACTTTGCAATCACTGATTCAACCAGACTCCCCTTTCATTACTAGGAGGAAGTCTATGAATTGCATATTGGCCAGTCGTGTATGTGATCTTTTTTGTTAAGCAAGAAACATCTTTATTGAATTATCACTTATGACACAGACAATCATCTGTTTATATAAATGAAAGCTAACCATACTGACATATTTTCAGTTACAAACATTTTACATTAAATATAATCTTCCATGCATAATCTTCAGTGTAGTCATTGTCCATCTAAAATTACATAGTTCACTCATTTCCTACCTTCTCGTAAATCTCATTCCTCCTCCAAAACATTATTCTGCAAGTATTGTTCCCACAATTACCATTTTTCTTTGCAATTTGATCCTACCCTTTCCTAATGATCATACTTCCAGTTCTTTTATCCCATAAATTCACATCTTCTAGTATGGTTGGTTTAGACTTTTATTTCCATTTTCTAATAATTGCTTTTTTGGCAGACACAAGAATTAAAGTCTGCAAAACCTTGTTATGTCTAGGCAATTCCAATTCTGTACTGGAGCTCACAAATTATTTCCTTAGTTGCCTATTTGCTCATCCATTTCTGGCAGAGTAGTCTGCAGGAAATTGTTAAAGTTTTGCCAACTTATTACAGCCCCCCCAAAAAAAAAAATATGTTCCCATAGTTTTCTTTCTTCCCTATCACATCTCCGACATTTGCAATCTAACTGAGGAAAAATTATTTGGAGTCTGCTTGGGGTATAAAAATACCTATGCAAACACGTCCAAGCAAAGATCTTAAATTTTCAAGACTTTGTTGCATATTTAGCATTGATGCATATATCCTCCCATTGTTATCTTGTAAATTGCCTTTCCAGTCTCTCTTCCCAATCTTTTCTAACCTCCTCTGATTGATTCTCACAGTTATTGTGCAATATTTTATATTCCCTACTAATTATCCATTTTTAATAGCAGATTCAGCTAAAAACTGTACCAGAAGAGTTCTTTCACTTAAGATTCCCCAATCCCATTCTCTTTGCCTGTAATGTGATATCAGTCCCTGGTAGGGAAGGCAGTCTCTAGCCTTCGGTCTAAACATCTTCTTGGCTATAGCTTACTCTGTTACATTTTGCCTCTCTAGTTATTTGCTCCCAGTATCTTGGTTCCTTTGTCCCCTATTGCCTATTTTCTATATCCCTACTTGCAGTCCCTATTGGCAAAATTTCCTTTCTCCATTCTTGTATTGGCTTTGTTCTTAGAATGCTTTTTGCTACTTTATGAATATAATATTATGTATAGGTTCATAGGTTCATAGGTAGGTACTAGGCTATCTGCCCGAAGGCATTTATAAGCCTAGCCGGAATGTGTTGGCTTTCGCCGCCCCCTTAGATTAGTTCCCTGTGCCTCTGTCCAGCAGAGCCATTGAAGTTATCCTGGGGTAAACTTTCTGTTTCCCATCCACTCGTTAAGGTTTCTCTTGAAGAGGGTTAGTGAGGAGCTCTGCCTAATGTAGATTGGAATCTTGTTCCAGAGAATGGGAAGTCTCTGGAACAGGAATTTATCCCTCCAGCACATCTTATTTATTGTTGTGGTGTGGTTTAGATCCCTGGAGCGTGTGGCTCAAGGGGATATGGTTTTATTTAGGTGGAGCATGTGCATAAATTCTGGGTTGGACATGGCCTTGTATGTCAGGCAGAGATCACCTCTGAGTAGGCGGTATGCAACTGAGTACAGTGGAGTTTCTTCAGTCGAGCTGCATAGGGCATCTGCTTGAGGCCAGTGATCCTCTTGGTGAGGTACTTCTGTAGTCTTTCCAGTTTTTGCAGGTGTCTTGCAAGGTACATCCCAAATGGGGCATTGTGTTATATGATGGGTCTGATGAGTGATGCATAGAGGGGCCCAATGACCTCTTTTGATCTGGATGCAAACCCTTTTGTGATTAGGTGGGCCACATAGAAGGACTTTCTAACCACTTTGGCAATGTGATTATCAAAAGAGAGGTTACTATCTACTTGGGTCCCCAGATTCCTTATTACGTCTTTCGTATTTAGGGGGCTACCACCTATGTGATAGTTTGTGGGTACTTTGTTTTTTCCAATGGGGATGACTTTGCACTTTTTGGCATTTAGCTTGAGGCCATAGTTTTGACACCAGGTATCTGTTTCAGTGAGACCCTTTTGGAGGATGTCTGTGTCATACGGAGAGTCAATTATAGCCCCAAGTTTGCAGTTGTCTGCAAACTTGGTCAGCCATAGTCCTCCTGTGCTTGCCTGTACCTCTGGGAAGTATATGCCGAACATGAGGGGTCCTAGGACTGAGCCCTGGGGAATGCCACTTGTAACCGGTTTAGAGTCATACCTAGCTCCCGCAACTCTTACCATGTGGGTTCTGTTCGTGAGTCAGTTGGCAACTCGTCTCGTGACGTAGGGGTTTATGTTCAAGCTGGTGAGCTTGTCTATAATTCCTGAGTGGGGAAGGGTGTCAAAGGCCTTTGCGACGTCTAGGTAGGCTGTGTGGACCACCTTTCCCTCATCTATAGCCTTGGTAACTGTCTCAAAGAAGTCCACCAAGTTTAGGAGACATGATCTGCCCTTAACAAAGCCAAACTGGGTAGGGTCCAGTGTTTGGAGGTTCTCAATGTCTCTCTTAATGAGATAGTAAACTAAATAACCAGTACTAGAAGAAGCACGCCAGGATCCACAAACCAATATTTATTGAGCGCTTTCATTTTTTAAAATAAAAAAACTTGATCAGAATGATTACTGATCATCATTCTGATGAAGTTTTTTATTCTAAAAAATGAAAGCGCTCAATAAATATTGGTTCGTGAATCCTGGCTTGCTTCTTCTAATACTGGTTATTCTCTTAATGAGATCCATGATGATGCACTCCATCGCTTTGCAGACCAAGCTAGTCAGGCTTATAAGGCGATAGTTCCTGGGGTCCGTTGTGGCTCCACCTTTGTGGTGCGGAATAACCATTGCTGTGCACCATTCTGTGGGCATGTAGCCTGTGGAGAGGCTGAGTTTAAACAGTGTGTTTAGGTGAGGGGTTAGTTTACCTTTGAGCTCATGTAGGACACAGCCTGGGACACCGTCCAGTCCCATTGATGCTGTGTTTTTGGCTTTGGAGAGGGCTGTTTTAACCTGAGTGTCTGTGATTTCAGGGGCACTACATTCTTCTGGTATAGTTATGGGCCCTTTTGGGGGTGAGAAGGGGGGTGAAGTTTGCTCTGAACCTGTCTGCCAGGATGTTGGCTATATCGGTCAGTTCAGTGTATTTTGTACCATTCTGCACTAACTCCGAGCAGATCTTAGAATTGCCATTTAGATTCTTGACAAAGCTAAAGAATGCTTTGTGGTTATCTTTGGAGTCCATGGCAATTTTTCTTTTGAAGCTAGCCTTGGATGATTTTATGAGGGAATGTAGTTTCTTGCTGATACTGATCACGGATGTCTTCCCTTCTTGGGATTTTACTCTTTTCTGTACTAGTTTCCTCCTTCTATTGTATAGCTTGTTTATGGCAGAGGTCTACCAGATTGGTTTCCTTTTCTTGGAGGAGTGAGTCTTGGTTTTGTTTGGGATAGCATGATCCATGCATTCTTGTAGGTGCCCATAGAGTGCATTAGTAAAGGATTTTGCAGCTTGGACAGCGTTATCCTTTAGCATGGGGGCTTTGAAACTTCCCACTTTGGTCTTAAGTAAAGTGAAGTTTGCTTTTGAAAAGTTTTCACGGTGGTTTCTTTGACCGGGGGTGGTGGAGGAATGTGGATATCCAGAGTGATTAGTTTATGGTCAGATCTAACCAGCGAGGGGTTGACCTCCTTTGTGGAACACCGGTCGCCCATGTTGGTGATGACCAGGTCCAATATGTTGTCATCTCTGGTGGGGGTGCTGACCAGTTGATCCAAGGCATTTGAGTTTATAAATTCTAGGAAATGTTGGGCAAGGGAGTCTGTACTTGAGTAGTTCTCCCGGTTAATGTTTGGGTAATTGAAATCACCCAATATCAGGGTGTTTGGTAGGACCTTTATGTTTCCCAGTGTTTCCAGGAATGTGGAGTGGGGGTCCTGGAACATGGTGGGTGATCTGTAGCAAGCTATAATTTTAATAGCAGTTTTGCCCATTGTTAGCTGCACGTGGATGATCTCTGAAGCATTGTGCTGTGCCACTAACCTGGAGGTGTGGGTATCCTTGATGAATATGGATACTCCCCCGCCTTTTGTATTTTGATCCAGGTTTTGTGGCTGAAATGTATGGTATGAGTTATAGCCTGGTAGTGCTGGGGTGCTCTCTGGAGCCTTAAACCAGATTTCTGTTACTGCACATATATCAATTTTCTCCATATTGAGGAGTGCCTCAAGTGCATGCATTTTGGGGTTTAGACTTCTGGCATTGAATAGCATTACCCTCAGTTTTTTTATTACTTGTGCTATTTACGGTGGTGGGTTTGTCTTTTGAGTCTTGCCTAAAAAAAGGCACTATGAGGGTGGCAAAAGCCTTGGCCAGTATTCGAAAGCCTAAGGGTGACAGGTGCAAGCCGTCTCTAATGAAGCAGCGTGGCTTGTCAAGCATGTCATCCCAGGCTGACAGACACTGGATCCCCTTTGAATGACACCAGAAGCTTAGCCAATTGTTGAAATTTATAATTTTTTCTCTATACCGCGGTATCATTCTTGGTGAGGGTAGGATGCTACTCAGGATCAGGGTCATACCGGCCTGGGCTACGTGATCAGAGAGCTCCTCCATGTCTCTTTTCATGTAGTCCAGGGAGGTATGGCTCAGGTCATTCACACCAACATGGACAATGACAGAGTCATATTTGTACTTAAGTATCTGCATAGCTATCTGAATTGCTGAACTAAATGTAAGCTATCAATTCCAGGGACATAACTGACCGACTTTTTGGACCCTGTGACATGCATTTAGCTGTGTCACAGGCCCTTTTTCATGATAAATATTAATCTTAAGGAAGTGAACCAAGAACAAACTGCCTTTAAGATAGAATTCATGTATGAGCATATACAGCCACACATCAGTCTACCATAGGACAATCAGCAATTCATGTCTTGTTAAGAATCACTAATCAAAATACCTTAAATTGGGTACAATTTGTCTGTTTATGGTGAGCCACTAAAATTACATGACACACATCCAGTAGCTTGCTAATTTTCTGGCATTCCTGGGCCAATTCTTCTTCTTTTGGCTTTTCCCGGTTAGAGGTCACCACAGCGAATCATCTGTCCGCTCATGATTGGCAGTGGAGTTTTACGGTGTCGAGTTGCCAGCCCAGCGCCCAACCTTCCACAGAAGGCACACACATGCACACACTCACACCTAGGGCCAATTTGGAGTGTCCAGTCCACCTACTGCATGTCTTTGGGATGTGGGAGGAAACTGGAGCACCCGGAGGAAACCCACGCGACCACAGGGAGGACATGCAGACTCTGCACAGAAGGCACCCCAGCCAAGAATAGAACCAGAGAACCTCTTGCTGTGAGGCGGCAATGCTAACCGCTGCACCACCATGGCTGCCCCATTCCTGGGCCAATATATTTAAAAAATAGGTCATTGTCTTCATTAGAGCTATAATAAGTAAAACATATTCTGATTCTGGTACAAGACACTGACAACCAGGTGTGATTATAGGGAGGTCTATGGATTCCTGAGCATGTTACATTACCTGCCACCAATAAGTGTGCTTCTGGGTGATAGAGTGATTTTGGGATGGTATCATTGGCTAGTGTGAGAGTGTGCAAGCATTACAGACAAGAAATTGTGAATTCATTACAAGTGGCATGATTGAATTAGAAACTCTCCAGGTGAAGAATGGAAGTGCAACCCTTTGAATAAACAAAATACCTTTCTGTGGTCTGTTAAGACACGTTGTGAATGGTTGGTTGGTTGATTCCTATTTCTATAGACTATAATTTATGTTTATGTTAAGATGATTCTGAAATTATTTTAGAGCTTTGGAGTTTATATAGTGTAAATGCAACAGTAAACATTGTAAACTGCACAATGCTCCTCCTAATTCAATAAAGCCTGATTTTTTGTATATTAACAAAGCCTGATTATGCAATCATACAGCTGTAACAGTTTTATTGGCAAAGCCTAATGATGTAATCAAAAGTAAATAATTGTTCAAAGTATGCACAAGCATATGATTTCGTGCACACATGCTTACTGAATCTTTTCTGTCTCCCTAGTCATTAGGGCATTCTTAATATTAAAAGGCAGAATGTGGCATTGCAGAAGGAAAATATTTTAAACTGGTTGTAGGGCATCAGTCTATAGCCTGCTCTTAAAATGTTCAGTACATCAAGTTTTGAGTTGAATTTGGTGGCAACCTGGTCACATATTTTCATATTCATTTCTGCCCCTGTGCAAGTATCTGCTCCTCACACCAGCAGTAAACAATATTTACTCTATGGAATTTTGCTAAGTTATTGCACTCTTGCCATAAATCATTTGTTATAAAATGTGTGATGTAACATTGCTGTCAGCTTCATAGGATACTACAGTGATGTACTGCACCCTACCAGCATTGTTGATGTAGTGGTGGGCACTCCAGTGATATACCGCACCCTACTAGCATTGGTGATATAGTGACAGGGCACTGCATACCAGCATTGTTGATGTAGTGGTGGGGCACTCCAGTGATATACTGCACCCTACCAGCATTGCTGATATAGTGGCAGGGCACTCCAGTGATATACTGCACCCTACCCTACCAGCATTATTGATATAGTGGTGGGGCACTCCAGTGATATGCTGCACCCTACCAGCATTGATCATATAGTGGTGGAGTACTACAGTGATACACTGCATCCTACCAGCATTGTTGATTTAGTGTCGGAGCACCACAGAGATATACCACACCATATCAGCATTGCTGATCTAGTAGCAGGGCACTCCACTGATATACTGCACCCTACCAGCACACTTGATATAGTGGCAGGGCACTACAGTGATATACTGCACCTTATCAGCATTTTTAATTTTATGGTGGGGCACCTCAAAGACATATTGCACTCTACCAGTGTAGCTAATGTAGTGGTGGGGCACTCCACTGATATGCTGCACAAGATATGTTTTAGCACTGCTTGGTACTGCGCATCTGTGCTTAGCTGGTTTGCACACTGCTAAGCAGTGCTAAGCAGTGCTAAGCATTGCTAAGCATTACTACGTTAAGCACTGCTGAGCTGAGCTGCACTGGTTTGTGCAGTGCTAAATGATGTCCCGCATTTTTAAACATTGCCCAGTGCTGTTAAAGAGCAGGGAGACAGGCTATATTAAGCACAATAGGTGGGAATATAAAAGAAACAGTTGGAGTTTGAACTGCATAGTAACTATGGCAGGAGTTGGAGAGAGTGCGCTCTTCCGGGTGCAGTGGTGGGGTATTATGGGGTCCAGGGTCATGGTTGGATTCCTAGTGAAAGACCGTGATGACCAGCTGCTGCAGGGCCAGTTCCAGGGCTCACAGTGCAAGGTGGAGGCCTGGGACCAGCTGGCATGTGATCTCACCAGTGCTACAGGTATCTCATGCACAGGTAAGCAGGTCCATCACCACTATGATGACCTGAAACATTGGACGGGGGATCTCTTGGCCACCTGAGTCTAAGATGCTCAGGTAAGTTTGTAAGTACAGTTATCATTGTTTTACCAATACCCAATCTGAATGTTGGATAGACAGGCATAATGGTGTGCTTCTCTCTCTATAGCTGCAGAAGAGAGAGCTCACAATGTTGAGGCACATGTGGGGCACCTGGCTAGGTTGCACTGAGAGTGTGGTGAGTAGGGAGTAACTTGCAATCTACAGTCATATAAGCAAGAAAGAGTAAAGCATTAACTGCCAGTAGGTATATACATTTTTTATTGTATTGCAATGAATGTGGTCATAGGCCTGGACTGCAATAAGTAACTACTTCCAAATGTAGTGCAATAAGCAGGGAACAGTAAAGCATTAACCTTGATAATGTAAATTAAATAAAGTTTCAGTTTCAATAACTGTGGAATTACAGCTGTATTGCAACACCTGCAGTACAGCCATTACTGTGTAATAAAAATGTGAAACTATAGCAGTAACTGCATGAAGGTACCAGTAATAAAGCTGTGTTGTGCAATCTGTGTGTAAGTAGGGCTGTTTTACACGAAACTGAATACAGTAACTGTTCTGGAAGGAAAACACAAAACAATTCCAGTCCCTGTCTCAAGGTATATTTTATACAGAGTATTGTGCAGTAAGTGTAAAGTCACAGCCATTTTACAACAAATGAATTATTATACCTGTTCTGCAATAACACATAAAGCTATAGCAATAACACCCATGGCATATTGTGTATATCAGGATTGTCTTGTGTTAACCATTGCATTTCAGCTGTTTTACACGAAACTGAATACAGTAACTGTTCTGGAAGAAAAACACAAAACAATTCCAGTCCCTGTCTCAAGGTATATTTCATACAGGCTCTGAAGTTCATAGGTTCATAGGTTGGTACTAGGCTATCGGCCCTAGGGCCTATGCAAGTCTAGCCATAACAATTCCTTAACTATTTCTTCCCACACTATTTACTTCCCTGGACCCCTGTCTAGCAGGGCAACTGATGTGATCCCTGGGGTGAATTTCCTTTTTCCCATCCAATCATCAAGGTTCCTTTTGAAGAGGGCCAAAGAGGCACTCTGCTTGACATGTATGGGCAGTCTATTCCAGAGTCTGGGTAGTCTCTGGGTCAGGAACCTATCCCTCCAGCATGTTTTGTTTATTGTGATGACAAGGTTTAGATCCCTGAAGCATGCGGCTCTGAGGGATTGGGATTTCTTTAAGTGTAGCACGTCCAACAGCTCTGGGTTTGACATGGCCTTGTATGTTAAGCAGAGATCGCCCTGGAGTAGACGATATGTGACAGAGTATAGCTAGAGTTTTTTAAGGTGGTCAGCATAGGCCATCTGCTTTAGGCCTGTGATTCTTTTAGTGAGGTTTTTCTGCAGCCTTTCCAGTCATTGCAGATGTCTTGAGAGGTACATAACAAATGGGGCGTTGTATTTTATAATGGGTCTAATGAGGGATGAGTACAGTGGGACAATGACCTCCTTTTTTCTGGATGAAAAGCCCTTACTGATGAGGTGTGCCACATAGAAGGATTTCCTGACTGTTGTGGCGATGTGGTTATCGAAGGTGAGACCACTGTCCACCTGTGTCCCTAAGCCTCTAATCACATTTTCAGTGTTTAGTGTACATCCACCTATGTGGTAATTCACGGGTACATGTTTTTTCCCAAAGGGGATAACTACATTTCTTGGCATTGAGCAACTGTTTCTGTAAGGCCCTTTTGTAGAGTATCCACATCATTTGGGGATTCAATAATGGCTCCCGGTTTGCAGTCATCTGCGAACTTTGTTAGCCAGAGTCCTTTAGTGTTGGCCTGTACTTCAGAGAAGTAGATGCCAAACAAGAGAGGTCCCAGGACTGAACCCTGAGGTACTCCACTTGTCACTTGTCTGGAGCTGGATTTGGAGTCAGCTACTTTTACAGTGTGGGTTCTGTCAGTACACCAGTTGGCAACCCATGGAGTGATGTAGGGATTAATGCCCAGTTTAGTAAGTTTATCTATGATTCCAGAGTGGGGGATGGTGGCAAAGGCCTTAGCAAGGTCCAGATAGGCTGTGTGGACTGCCTTACCCTCATCCAATGCTCTGGAGACTGATTCAAAGAAGTCAGTCAGGTTCAGGAGACAAGATTGGCCCTTCACAAACTCAAACTGGGTGGGGTCCAGTGTTTTAAGGTTGCCAATGTCTTTGGTTATAAGTTCCATGATAATACGTTCCATGGCCTTGCAGCTCAGGCTCATCAGACTGATGGGGTGGTAGTTCCCTGGATCCAAGATGGATCCCCCTTGTGGAGTAGGATAACTGTAGCTGTGCACCACTTAGTGGGTATGAAGCCTGAGGTGAGGGTATGATTAAACATGACACTTAGGTGAGGTGCCAGTTTATTTTGTAGTCCATGTAGTACAAAGCTCGGGATGTCATCTTGTCCCATGGATGCTGTATTCTTAGCTTTGGAGAGTGCGTTTTTTACCTGTGTGGCCGTTATTACCGGAATATGGCAATCTTCCGGTATTGAGATGGGCCATTTAGGGGGTGAGAGGGGGGTGAAGTTGGCACTGAATCGATCTGCCAGGATATTGGCAATATCCTTGTTATTGGTATATTTAATACCATTCTGTTGTAGCTCAGAGCAGATCTGAGCATTGCCGTTTAGATTCTTGACATAGTTATAGAATGCCTTGTGGTTGTCTTTGGAATCTTTGGCAATTTTATTTTCGTAACTAGCTTTGGAGGGTTTTATGAGGGATCTCAGCTTCTTACTGTGACTGGTAAGGGAGTATTTTGCATCCTGGGATTTTCCTCTTTTCTGCAACAGCTTTTCCTTTTGTTGCAAAGTTTGTTTATGGCAGGGGCCCACCAGATTGGCTTCTTTTTTTAGGAGGATAGCATCTTGCTTCTATTTGGGATGGTACAATTCATGCATGAGTGGATGTGCTCATACAGTGCCTTAGTGTAGGACTCAGCAGTTGAACTTTCAGTTCCTGTCTGCATGGGTGTCATGAAGTTTGTAACTTCTGACTTGAGTAGCATGAAGTTAGCTTCGGAGAAGATTTTTATGGATGTTTCCTTAATGGGGGATGGGGGTGGGATTTGGATGTTAAGGGTGATTAGCTTATGGTCTGACCTGACCAATGAGGGGGTGACCATAGGTGTGGAGCATCGATTTCCCATGTTGGTAATGACCAGGTCTAGGATATTTGGAGCCCCTGGTGGGACTATGGATTTGTTGATCCAGGGCATTGGAATTTATGAATTCCAAGAACTGTTGGGCAAACGTGTTGGTACACGAGTAGTTTTCCCAGTTAATGGCAGGATAGTTGAAATCACCCAGTATTATGGTGTTTGGTTGTATATTAATATTTTCCAGTATGTTTAGAAAGGTGCAGTGAGAATCTTGGGGCATAGTGGGGGATCTTTAGCAAGCTACAATTTGGATTGCTGTCTTACCTAGTGTTGGTTGCACCTGGAGAATTTCAGCGCATTGTGTTGGGCAACTAACCTAGTGGTGTGAATATCCTTGGTGAATATGGATAGTCCTCCACCTTTAGTGTTTCAATCCTGGTTTGGTGGCCAAAAAGTGTGGTAAGAGTTGTAGCCTGGTATTGCAGGGGTGCTCTCTGGAGCCTTGAACCAGGTCTCAGTTATTGTACAGATATCGATGTTCTCCATTTTTGTAGTGCCTAGAGAGAGTGCATTTTGAGGTTTAGACTTCTAGCATTGAGTAGTATTACCTTCAGATTTTGCATGCTTGTACCTGTTACGTGGTGGTTTTGTCCTTTGAACTTTGCCTAAAAAAGGCACTATAGGGATGGCAAGAGCCTTAGCCAGTAACCAGAATCCCAGGGGCAACAGGTGCAGACCATCTCTGGCAAAGCATCGTGGTCTGTCGATCATGTTGTCCCAAGCAGACATACTGGATCCCCTTTGAATGAAACCAGAAGCTTAGCCAATTGTTGAAGTCAATTATTTTGTCCTTATATTGTGGTATCATTCTGGGTGAAGGCAGGATGCTACTCAGGGCTAGGGTCATACCTGCCTGGGCCACATGATCTGAGAGCTCTTCCATGTCTCTTTTCATATAGTCCAGGGAGGTACGTCTCAAGTCATTCACTCCAACATGGACAATGACAGAGTCATATTTGCACTTGTTGTGTAGTGACTTGAGTGTATGAGTTATGTGGTTGATCCTGGCACCTGACAGGCATCTCACTGTAATTTTCTCCTTGTTCAGCCTGGTGAGTGGGACATCAGTGTGCCTGACTATAGAGTCACCTATGACTAAAGTGTTAGTTACATTATGTTGCCTTAGGGGCTGTTGCTGGGTGGCACACTGGTGTTGTGAGCTATGTGACACTTTGGTTGTGATTGGTGTTTGTTTGTGTTTCAGCTTCGTAGGGCCTTGTTGCTTGGGCAGGTTACAATTAAAGGCCTCCGCATATGTGGATTTAGTGTTGCTATTTGTGGGTGTTGGTGGTGTGAGTTTAGAAGGGCTATGTGTTGCTTGAGGTGTAGTGCGGGTGTTTACCTTCTCCTTTTGACTGTCTAGTACAATTTTGGGTGAAGAGAGCTTTTCTTCCAGTGCATCTCTCACAGGTTGTAGTGTTGGGTGGTAGGAGGAGAGGGTTGTCTGTGTACATGAGGCAATTGCTGTATTGCCCCAGTATGCCCAGATTCACCAGGTGGACAGGAGAAATCAGTGGAAGCTGACCCTCAGACATGCCTGGTTTGGTGCTTTTTTGAAAAGTACAGGAGCTGTTTTCCCTTACCTTAGCAAGGCACTTTGCAATTATAGGCTGTTTAGTGCCTATGATTAATTTCTCCTTAATAAGGAGTGTTGAGTGCTTGCATCAATTTAAGGCTTCCTAGTGCTTTCCAGCAGGTATTAGAGCAAGTGCTGGTGACAGGGATGCTTAAAAGTTGTTGTTGGTCTGTCTTTCGGCTTTTCCTGGTTAGGGGTCGCCACAGCGGAACTCCGGTCCGCTAATGATTGGCAGTAGATTTTTACATGCCGAGTTGCCGGTCCTGATGCACATCCTTCAACGAAGGTACGTCCATTCACTCATGTCTCCACACCGAAGACGCTCTAGCTGAGAATCGAACAGGACAATGTCTTACTGTGAGGCGACAACGCTACCACAGCACCATCACCGCAGACAGAGATGCTTAAAGGTAATATGAAAACAAATGGTTTATCCTAAACACTGCAGTGTGCACTAGAGTAGTTAGATGTGAAAGTAGATAACTTAAGTTTTACCTGTCTAAAAAAGTTTTAGTGGAGAGTCACTATTTTTAAAACAGCAAGACAGATTGAAAGTGGGTGATCA